>NW_028270160.1:75849707-76154353 GCF_037043375.1 Chiloscyllium plagiosum | reverse complement strand
TATAGCAAGTCCCAAAACTTTTATGACTTCAATGTCGAATCCCTCTGTTAATTAGAATCACACACCCATAAAAGCTCACTTCACCTCGTAATCGGTTAAAACATGGGAACTCCCAAATTCCGCTAATAAAAGACAAAAAATGACAGTTCATATGTATGCAAGTTAGCTTGTTGTGGTTGAAGGTCTGATTTCAGATGTTTCGACACCATGACTAGGTAACATCATCAGTGAGAGTCCCCGCTGAAGCGCTGGTGTATGTCCCGCCTCTCCATTTGTCAGTCTTGGTTTTGAGAGATGGGTGATGTCATTTCCGGTTCTTTTGTTTTACAAGAGAAGGTAGAAAGGATCTAAATTGATGTGCTTATTGATGGACTTCTAGTTATAATGCCATTCCTCTAAGAACGTCCTTGCGTGTCTTAGTATGTGTGTATGCTGTCCCAATAAAAATAGTGCCCTTCTTTGTCTCTATGTATGGAACATAGTGATAATGGGTCGTGTCTTTTGCTGGTCAGTTGGTGTTCATGTATCCTGGTAGCACAACAGGACCATTTCAATGGCGGAAAAATAATGTTATATACACTGTTTAATCAATATGTGTGTGTAGATAAGTAACATTTTTCATATGTGCACCAACACTTTCTAAATGAACAACGGAGACACAGTTAACGAAAAATGATGCATATGATGTATAAAACATTAAATCATTATTTGATTTTCATCTAAAGTGATATGTTCCCCTTCTCTCAATGTTTCCTCCTTTTTTGGAATTCTCTAATCTAATCTCTCATTTTTTATCAGGATGCGTGTTATAAATTCTTGCTTCTGGTATCCCAACTTATTTCCATTAATCCCCCTTCTACCGGGAATTCAATATATTGCCTGTTGGGTTCTTTCCAAAGTTTGTGTCTGTCATATCATTGGAGATAAAAGTTCTGCCATCAGACGCAGCATTTGAAAACATTGCTCTGTTGTACATGCACTGTACAACGGACCACAGCACACATACATTGCCAAAACATTGAGGGATGTACATCTACTATTTTCAATAATCAAGTTTTCTCATTTTTCAAATTTCGTCATCTATATCCTCTCTCTCGTTCTCTCTTTGTATCTAGTTAAGAAATTTCCAAATTATTCTTCGCGTCCCTTCTCTCAAAACTCATTTTTTTGGTTTATATCTATTGCTGTCTTCTCGATGTAATGTGATTTCAAGTGAGTAACATATGTACAAAGACATGCGGGAGGAGCTGGCCAGAGTTAATTGGAAGGGGAGCCGAGCAGGAAAGTCCATGGTGTAGCAAAGGCAGGAACTTCTGTGGAAAATTCGGATGATATCAGAAATCCATCCCAAATGAGATGAAACATACTCATGGGAGGACAAGGCAGCCATGAGTGATTAGGTATCAAACCAAAAGAGGAAACATACAATGTGGTGAAGATGACTGGGAATCAGAGAATTCATTGGCTCTGAAACTGTATATGGCTGGCATCACTGACGCTACAGAGCTCTGAATCATGGTCAGGGAGAGAAACAGAGGGAAACACATTCATTTTAAACACAGAAGATGGTATTACTCAAGGAAAAAAAGGATTCAGATGCATTAAACAATTAAATTAAAATCAGTTAATTGGTTTTGCCGAATGTGTCAGATTGGAAGCATGACTCGGGGAGCGACCCTCAGATGAATGTGTGTATGAAAATGGATACCAGAAGCAAGAATTTATAACACGCAGCCTGATAGAAAAAAATGAGAGATTGGATTAGAGAATTCCAGAAAAGACGAAACATTGAGAGACGGGGAACATATCACTTTAGATGAGGATCAAATAATGATTTAATGTTTTATACATCATGTGCATCATTTTTCGTTAACTGTGTCTCCGTTGTTCATTTTCTGACCCATTTCTGAAACTAGAGTAGGTCACTGAGTACAGGGTTGATAGGTGAATGGGTCTCGATGTGAACTAGGAGACAGACAGCATTATTGCGTTGCAGATATTGCAGCTAAAACTGCGTATTTATGTAGTACTGTAGACTACAGCAGCAGGACAAGCAGAACAGCACTTAACCACAATCTGTAACATTTTTGCCCAGGGATAATCTCCTCAGTCTGCCATTACCATCAACACGACCTACGTTTCAGTAATGACTGTGGGAGAACATGTCAGGATCAGAAGCATGTGAACCTAGACCTAATGCTAAAACAATAAAGATACCACACTTGACCAACAGATCTGATCGAATCTCTGCAGTTCTGCCACATTCAGTCATAAATGGTGATGGACGGTTAAAGAAATGACTGTCAGAGAGGATTCCATAAATATCTCCATTCTGCGTTACAGAACTGCCCTGTACAACAGTGTAAAACACAAGGATGTAGTACCTGCACCATTCTCCGCCAGACGTGTTGAGCTGATGATTCACCTCACTCTCGTCATGATGCCCACAGAATCACAGATGCCAGTATTCGACCAATTCGATTTTATGCTCGGAACATGAAGAGACAGCTGAACACAATAGATACGACAAAAGCAATGGGCCCTGACACCATTCCTGCAATAGGACTTGTGCTGCACAACAAGCCGTGTCCCTGGGGAGCATGTTTCATTCCAGCTCCAACTCTGACATCTCTCTGGCAATGTGGAAAATTACACAGCTATGTCCAGTCCCCTAAGAGGAGAATAATTACAGTCTGACCACTTACCACTCACTCAGTCCAATCACGACAGTCACGAAGGTGGGAGTTCTTTTTGACAGAGTTGTCAAGCAGCACAGAACAAAAAAACCTGCTCAGTGTGGTTTCCGATAGGTCCCCATTTGGAGATGGTGCTGTTGGGGAAACTTCACTGGATTACTAATCCAAACCAAGATAATGCTCTGGCAGCTGGTGGAAATTAAAAACAATTGATAAAATATTAAGAATCGAAATCTGGTGTCAGTAACAGTGACCTTAAAACTAATGTCGATTGTAATCACCAATTTGCTCCCCAAATTACTTTCAAGATGTGAATCTCCTGTGCTTTCCTGGGCTGGCCTAAAAGTGACTCCAGACACACAAGACACTTTATGGTATCAAACTGCTTCGAGGTCTTAAAGGATAAACCTGGACAGAACTCCCAGCCCCAGCCATTATCGGAAAAGGGAAAGGGAAACACAGTCCTGTTGACCCTGCAGAGACCTCCTTCCAAACATCTGAGAGCTTGTGACAATTTTTACAGAGCTTTCCCACAGTCTTCACAGAAACATCAGGAACGGAGTGGGCCATTCAACACATTGAGCCTTCCTCATTGTCGTTCATTTTCAAACATCTCCATAATGTACTTATCCCATACAATGAATATATTCGTTAATATGATTAACATCGGGAAGCTATAATATAGGAAGTGTAGCAATATTTTGCTCCCTTTTCTCCATCGAGTTTGCTACCCAATTCAATATAATGATGGCTGGGCCATTATGTCCCCACACCGTACTCCTGCTCTCCCACCATCCCTTTATTGTATCTAAATCTTTATTTATATTCAGTGCCTTGGTTTCTAGGTTCGAGTGCATTCCCCAGTCTCTGAGTGCAGACATTTATTCTCATCTGAATAAAGAATGGCCTATCTGTATGAAATAGTGTGGCCCCTTGTTTTACACACCACAGCCTGGGGAATTATCATCCCTGCTTCCAATCTGTCTCACCCTGTCAGAGTTTTATATATCTCACTGAGATCTCCACGCATTTTCCTAAACCCCATGGAATACAGGTCCAGTCGCCCCAAACACTGCTCCCACAACAAGCCTGTCATCCCAGAGATCAGTCTGGCTATCCTTCGCTGATCTCCATCAATGTCAGGTTTGCCCTTTATGAGGTACGGAGACCAAAACTGCACAAAATATTGCACAATGTTTGAGATTGGGTCTCTCCAAGACCCTGTACAACTGCAGTAAGACACCCTTACTCCTCGATTCAAATCATCCTGAAATGAAGGTCAACACACCATTTATCTTTCTAACTGCTTTCTTTCCTGCAATATCGCTTTTAATGATTGGTGTACAGAGAGATCCAGATCATTTGCAATGTCACAGCTCCCCACTTAATGGGTCTATGTACACTGGTCAGCGTGACAATACCATTCCCAGTATTGACTTCTGGGTTCAGAACTCACTGCTCTGCAGGGACATCGGAGGGCTGCGCAGAAGGAAACAACAAAAAGGAGCATGCGTCCTTTTGTAGATCAACATGTTTCAAACAATCCTTTTTCAAACGATAGGCTGCGAATCTCTTTTTTCCTACCAAACGGCACACCGTCCCCTCTACCCACTTTGCCCTCATCTGCCACATATGTGCCCATTCACTCCACTTGTTTTAGTCACCTTGAAGCTTTTTTACAACCTCCTCACCCACTCACAATCCAATATCCTTTAGTTCTGTCAGCAGGTTTGGATATATTCTATTTGATTGCCGCAACCAAATGTATACTGTATATTGTGAACAGCTGGGACCTGTGCACCGATCCCCGTGATACCTCAGCAACCTTCTGCTGTGAAAAAAAAAATGTTGTTTTTCTATTCACTTATGTCGTGAATCTGGGTGTGACTGGCTGGGTCAGCAATTATTGCCCGTCCTTTGTTGCCCTTGAGAGGGTGATGGTGAGCTGCCTTGTTGAACCGCTGCAGTCCACTGTGGATTCAGTGATAGTAACACCTTTGAATGCCAAGGGGTGGTGTTTAGATCGTATTTTAGTGGTGATGATCACGGTCTGGCATTTGTGTGGCCTGAAGATTACTTGCCACTTATCAGCCTGGATATTGTCCAGATCTTGTCGCATTTGGTCATGGGCTGCTTCAGTATCTGAAGAGCTACAAATGTTGCTGAACATTGTGCAATCATTGGCGAACATACCCACTTCTGACCTTATAATAGAGGGAAAGTCATTAACGAAGCAGCACTGAAGATGTTTAGGCCGAGGCCACTCTCCGAGGGATTCTTACAGACTTGTCCCGGAGCTGAGTTCACTCACTTTTATTAACCATAGCCATCTTCCTATGTGTCAGGTATGATTCTAACCAGCGGGGAGTTTTCCCCTGATACACATTGATTCCGGTTTTGCTAACACCCCTTGATGCCACACTTGGTCGAAGGCAGCCTTGATTTAAATGGCTGCCACTCTCACCGCACCTCGGGAATTCAGCTCTTTGGTCCATGTTTAACCAAGGTAATGAGATCAGGAGCTGAGTGGCCCTGGTGGAGCCCAAACTGGGCGTCATTGACCAGATTATTGCTGAGCAGGTGCTGCTTGAAAGCACTGACACTTTCCATTACTTAACTGATTATGGAGAGTAGACTGATGGTTAGGTAACTGGCCGAATTCGATTTGTTCTGCATTTTATGTACAGAAGATACGTGGGTAATTTTCCACGGAATCGGGAAAATGTCCTTTTTGTAACGATATTGGAACAGCTTCGCTAGGGTAGTGACAAGATCTACAGTACAGGTTTTCAATACTATTTCCAGAATATTGTCAGCATGTGTAACCTTTTGGTACATTGTCTCCGACCATTTCTGGATATCGCGTGGAGTGAATCAAATTGGCTGATGAGTGGTAACTGAATTGCTGAGGACCAACTGAAGGAGGCCGAGATGGATTGTGCACTCATCACTTCTGACTGAAGATTGTTGCGAATGCATCAACCTTATCTTTTGCACTGAAGTGCTGGGTTCTTCCATCAGTAAGGATGGGGATACTTGTGGAATCTCCTCCTCCAATGACTTGTTTAATTGTCCATAACTATTCTCAACTAGAAGTGGAAGGACTGCAGAGTTTAGATCTGAACCGTTTCTTGTGGGATCACTTAGCCCTATCTATCACTTACTGCTTATGCAAGTTGGCACATGAGTCATTCTGGTTTGTGGCTTCACCAGGCTGACACCTCATTTTCAGGTATGCCTGGTGCTGCTCCTGCCCTCCATTGCACACTCCATTGAACCAAGGTTGATTCTCAGACTTGATGCTAATTGTTGTGAGAGGGTATGCCAGTCCGGGTTGTGCGAGAGTACAATTCGGCTGCTATTTCTGGGCCACAGCACCTTATGGAAACCCCGACTTGAGCTGCTAGATCTGTAAAAGTCTGTCTTATTTAGCACGGTGACAGTGTCATTCAAAGTTATGGAGGTTATTCTCAATGTGAAGGCGGGACTTTGTCTCCACAATGACTCTGCGGTTGGTCACTCTTACCGAGACTGGCATGGGCAGATTATTCTGCAAATGGAAGGTTAGGAAGGATGTGGTCAAGTATATATTTCCTCTTGTTGTTTCATTCACGAACTGCCGTAGACCCAGTCCTGACCAGTTCAATTCGTAATGCTGCTGCCGAGTCACTCTTGGTGGTGGACATTAAAATCCCCCACCCAGACGACATTTTGCACCCTCGCCACCCTCAGTGCTTCCTCCAAGGGTTGGTCAGCATGGAGGAGTACTGATTAATCAGTTGAGAGAGGCTGGTACATGATAATCAGCAGGAGGATTCCTTTCCCATGTGTAAACTAACGCCATGAGATTGCATGGGATACGGACTCACTGTTGAGGACTCCCAGAGCAATTTCCTTCCAACTGTATCCCACTGTGTCGCCACTTCTGCTGTGTCTGTCCTGCTGGTGAGACAAGAGATATCCGGAGAAGGTGCTGGGGAGTCTGGGACATAATCATACTCACAGAATCATACCTTACAGATAATGTCAGGCTGTTGCTTGACGAGTCTGTTTATTTCTATTCACTGTTTCCTGCCAGCTGTCCCATTCGAGAAACATGACGATATATATTCGCCCCAATCCACTCAGATTTAATTTTGCAAACTAGGATTGGAGCATTACTAAAATATTTTTCTGAAAATCCAAATGTTTTACATCCATTGCTTCTCTTTCATTTGTCTCTCAGTTTGTTTCTCAAAAATAATTCCCATTACATAAATCTATGCTAGTGTTTTCTATGACCATTACTTCAGCCCCAATAATTTCTCCTAAACCATTTACATACTATGCTTTATGTTCCATGTACTATGTCGTTTTCCACACCAGACTTGGTTTTCCTAGTACTGTTAGAAAGTTCTGTGAAGACAGAACTGAAGTAGCTATTTCATAGTTCTGCCATTTCCCTGTTCACCACTCTCCATTCTCTGGTTTCAGATTGTAAGGAAGCTGCATTCGTGTTCTGATATTTCTCACATTGACATAATTTGTCAAGGTATTACAGCTCACTCTTATAACACTTGTTAATGTACTCTTCAGAAACCCATCAATTCCTGCCTTAGGCTGCTCAATGATTGACATTGCACTGCCATACAGTCACAGTAGCATAGATTCTAGACTATCAGAAATACAGCACGATGTACACCAGTCCTATAGCCGGGAATGTTATGACACTTACAAGTGCTCATTCGAGCACTTTTTAATGGTTGTGAGGATACCGGAAATAATTCTCCTCTCAGGAAGGAAATTCAAGACCCAAAAACGCGCTGGGTGAAAGAAATACAATCTTTACATTCTCACTAAACTTCAAACCGTTCAATTTAAAAGTTTTGACCCTCTGTCTAAAAGGAACAGTTGCTGTATATCCACCCTGTCCATGCCCCTCGTAATCTTATCCTTCTGAATCACATCCCCTTGAGCCTTCTCTGCTCCAAACTAAACAACCCGAGCTTACCCAGTCTCTCTCCATATTTGATATGCTCAATCCCAGGGAACCTCCTGGTGAATCTCCTCTGCACCCTCACACGTCCTTCCTGTAATGTGGTTCCCAGAATTGCACACAGTACCCCATCTTGGCCTCAGCAAAGCAATGTATAGCTCTTACAATCTACGCCCCGATTAATGATTGCTAGACCCAAGGTCCACTTCTTAACTAAACTATTAATCTGTCCAGTCACATTCAAGGATGCGTGCAGAAGCACCCTCTGAGCTTCATAGTGTGTTGCCATTCATTGACTCTTCCCCTGTCTCTTCGTTGTAAATTGTCAAGTTATCCTTGATTTCATGAGATTTGACATTATTTTTCACTTTCACATGTGAAGCTTTGTCAAATGACTTGCTGCAAAACTAATTAAGCGACCTCCTCAAACTAATTCAAATTCATTAGATGTGACTTACCTCTGATGAAATCATGATGGTTTTCCCTGACCAAGCCTTGACCCTCTGATTGGAGTTAAATTTTCTCCTTCCCTATTTTCTCCAGTAGTTTCCCTAACAGTGATCTAATACTTGCTTATCTATAGTTCCCTGGTTTATCTCTACCATCCTTACTGTGAAGTGGAATCACATTAGCTGTTCTCCAGTCCTCTGGCACCTCCCCTATGGTCAGATTCAAATTCAATTTTTCTTTCAGGGTCTTTCCTCCCTTGACTCCAACAGCAGCCTATGTTATAATTCATTCAGACCTGGCAATCAGTCCAATTTTCTACCAGCCAAAACCTCAAATTCCTGCTCGCATTTTACATCAATCTGTTCAAGAGCTTCCCCATCCATCTTCTCGAATTCTGTAGCTGCCTCCTCCTTCTCCCGAGTAAAACAGGTGTGAAGCTCTCATGTCACAATCTCTCAATTTTCTTCAGCTTCACACAGAGATTGCCCCCTTGGTTTCTTATGAACACTAACTGTTCACTGATTATTCTGTTCTACTTGTTGTCCGTAGAGACAATCATGGGATTCTCACTAATTGCGCCTGCTTGCAGTTTTCCATGTCCCTCTGTCATTCAGTCCTCTCTATGTTTCTAAGTTTCTAAGATTCACTACTATCACCTCTCATTATTTGAAATTCAAGATCACAGGCTGAGTTTCCCAATCAGACAATCTTGACATTTTAGGGATTAATCTGGTGAATGCCTTTTGCAGTTCCTCTGTACTCAGTGTTTTCTTTTTTAGATAGGGACCTCACAGCAGTACACATTACTCTCAGTTTTGAATCAGCAACCTAATTTTACTTTCCCATTTGCATATGTTCTGCCCAATTCCATTCGCTTTAACTTTTCTTATGATATTAGTATGTGATTTCTTTTAAAAAAATGCTCCTGACTATCGACCTATACGTTATCCATTGGTTCTGCATTGCTGATGGCGACAAGAAGCATCTTCAAACCACTCCAAAAATTGTTTGCCACTTATGGTTTTCCTTCCATCGATGCATTATCATGTTCCCCAGTTTTGCCATTACATTCTATATATCTAGTAGCATGTTCTTTGCAATTGAGTCGAACACACATCCGACTGCGGATGACAAGTTACTGGTCTGTCGATCACAATACTCCATCTACATCCTTTCTTAAACTGGCGGATAATATTTAAAATCGTCCCTTATCCCTTATCTCTAATAGCTCCCTGCCTTTCAGGAATGTGTCGGAAAATAACGTGAAAATCCGTGATGCAATCAATATGACTATTTCTGCTTCCACTGAAAATTTTGTATGAAGTAAATCTGGTCTGTCAGAATAATCAACACGCAATCCAGCTGTCTTTTCAAATGATACCTCATCACTGATATGAATGATCTTACACTTTACTTACATAAGTCCCATGGTCACTTGGTATTTCTGGGAGAATTTCTGAATACTCGTCCATGAAGACAGACACAAAGAAACTGTTTCTTTTCCGTGTAATGTCTCTGTTCTTTACAATAAATTACCCTGTCCGCGCACTCGCTGTTCCATGTTTGATCTAGTTTTCTATTTTTGTTCCATACATTGTTAGAAGCTTTATAGCAGTTTTTACGTTGTGACTTTTTTTGCATGCTTTTTCTCGTTTTGATTTTTTTTTTCTCAGTTTCTTGGTCCTCCTTTGCTGAGTCCTACATTTCTCTGAATCAACTGGCTTACTACTACACTTCACATTTTTCTAAGCATCTTCCTTTGATCTAATAGGTAGATGAGGTGGTGTGTGTGGAAGTGATAGGTCGGAGAGGACGGTGGATGGGATAGATGGGAAGGCAGATGGACACGTAGGAACATTGTAGATGGCGGTGCCAAGTTGGAAGGTTGGACTGGGACAAGGTGGGGTTTGTGAAAATGGGAAATTCACATTGATCCTCTGTGGTTGAAGGGTCCCATGGCGGACACTGAGGCGTTCTTCCTCCATTATTCAAGTGGTTAGGGTTTGACGATGGAGGAGGCCCTGTACCTGCATGTCCTTGATTGAATTGGAAGGGGAATTAAAGTATTTAGCCACAAGGTGATGAAGTTGGTCAGTGTGGCTGTACCAGAGATGGTCACTGAAATGATCCACAATTTGACGTCCTGTCGTGCGAATGTAGAGAAGACCACATTGGGTTTAATGGATGCAGTAGATGAGGCGTTCTGACTCCCTTCATCACCTAACGCTTTCAACCCCTCATTCATCTATTTCTCACATTTTTGAAACGGCGATTCTCATGCCACTAATATGCTGCCTGACGAACTGTGATTTTCCAGCAGCACATTCTTCGACTCTGACCTCCAATATCTGCAGTCCCCACTTTCTGTTCACACTTTCATGGCTTGCATGGCTCAGATTCGTAATCGTTACTTCAAATAAAACAAAAATTGTTGTGTACACAAACATCAGAAAACCAATAGAGGCAGCACCGTGCTTCAATGTCGAGCACTGCTGCCTAACAACAGAGACCCCTATTTGATTCCAATCTCGGGTGAATGTCTGTGTGCAGTTTGCACATTCTCCCCGTGCCTGTGCGGTTTCCCTCCGGGTGCTCCGGTTTCCTCACACAGTCCAAAGATGTTCAGGTCAGGTGAATTGACCATATTGAACTGCCAATAGCGGTAGGTGTATTAATCAGAGGGAAACCGGTCTGGGTGGATTACTCTTTGGAGGGTTGATGTGGACGTTTTTGCCCAAAGGGCCTGTTTCCATACTTTCTGGAATCTAATCTCAAGTAAAAAGTTGTGTCATTGTTCCCAAAGGGTCGTTTACAACAAGTTTCAATTCGCTCTTCTGCTCATCCAACACCAATTCCTAAATAACCTGATCTCGTCCTCGGTGCTCGAAATAATGTTAATGCAAGCCATCTCACACACGCTCATGTAATCCGTTTTTCCCACCATTAGCATTCAGTTGAGTTAACACAGGTTAGATACAATTTAAATAGTACATTATTACTGCAGTCCCCACAAACGTGTATATCCCAATTGCTGTTTTATAACACGCCCAATATTTGTATTGCAGCTTTCACTTTAATATATAACTCCCACCAATGTTTTCTGCTCATTGCTCTTCCTGAGCTCCACCATTCAGAATTCAGTGAAATCTCAGTGAAATTGGTTCTGGGGAGACTAATGGTAGAAATTATCCTGCCACATCATTTACGATCTTCTCAAGCTTTATTATGAATTTTTCTCCAGACCTCCCGTTATGCTGGTGGAGTTGAGAAGGACAATGATCTTTCAACAATGCTGTCTATTCCCCGCAACAGCTGTGACTGCTGTAACCTGGATGGGAACCTTACAGCAGGTTGGTAAAGCGTCGTTGCTACTGTACAGGATCTTCGTGGATCACAGCTGGAGTAGCGTATACAGATTTAATCACCTTACTGAGGAAAAGATATTGTTACATTGGAGAAGTTGTGAGATGGTTCCCTCAACTGATTCGTTTAATGAAGCTGTTAGTTTATAAGGAAAGGATTGATCCACTGCACATTGGACTTTACAAGAATGAAAGATGATCTTATTTCAACATAGATGACCAGAAGGAGTCAGGAACAGAAGCCAAAAACACACATAATGGAGAAATCCATGCCATTTTCCAGATTGTTACAAGAAACAACAGAAGGATATTTAGGCCTTCAACCCTGTTACACCAGAACAGGACGAGGCTATTCAGACCCTGGAACCCGATATGCAGTTACAGGAGGAGGCCAATCAACTCCTCGAGCCTATAACACTGGACCCAGAGCAGACCATAACGGACTAGTATCCTATTACACAGCAACAAGATCAGTCCATTCAGCCCTATCAAGTCTGATACACAGGAGCTTTAAGAGGCCACACAATGATTCGGCGATTGTTACACAGGGATAATAGGAGGCCATTCAGCCCCACTGAGCCTGTTTCAAGTGAATTAGATAAGGATATAATCTATCTGAGACTTATTTATGAGAAAGGCAGAGGTAATTCAGACACGTGTAAGTTGTAAGGGAACATCAAAAGACCAATCACTCCTTTGCTCCCATGTCAGTGATGAATGAAGAGACCGTTCAGTTTCTCCAGCCTGTTATGGGGGAATATGAGAAGACCCATGATCCCCTCGAGCAACACAGCAACAGGAAGATTCCATAACCCCCCAAACCTCTCACACATCACAGTAAGATCAGAGGAGGTTATTCTGGCCTTTGAGACGACAACATGAGAACACCAGAAAGATGTCAGTCCATCGATTTTGTACACCAGCTGGATGATGAGACCATTCAGCCACACATGGTTCTTACACAGCAATTGGAGGAGATCTGTTAAAGCCTTGCGCCTGTTAAACAGGAATTCAAAGAAAACGTAAAGGTTTTCGAAAGGGAAGAATTTATAATAACTGTATACATTAGGGAATAATGTGTAACGATATACTATAGTAAGTTAAGGCAAGTTGTGAGAATCCATTGTTCAGGACATTTGCAAAGTTAAACCACAATCCGTCAGAGTCAACATGGTTTTAAGAAGGTAAAAACAATGACTGCAGATGCTGGAAACCAGATTCTGGATCAGTGGTGCTGGAAGAGCACAGCAATTCAGGCAGCATCCGAGGACAGGCAAATTCGGGCAAAAGCCCTTCATCAGGAATAAAGGCAGAGAGCCTGAAGCGTGGAGAGATAAGCTAGAGGAGGGTGGGGGTGGGGATAGAGTAGCATAGAGTACAATAGGTCAGTGGGGAAGGAGATGAAGGTGATAGGTCAGGGAGGAGAGGGTGGAGTGGATAGGTGGAAAAGGAGCTGAGCAGGTCGGACAAGTCAGGGGATCGTGTGGCTGGAGGTTAGAAACTAGGATGAGGTGGGGGAAGGGGAAATGAGGAAACTGTTGAAATCCACATTGATGCCACCTCCAAACAGACCCCACCACCAGGGATATATTTCCCACCCCACCCCTCTCCGCCTTCCGTAAAGACCGTTCCCTCCGTGACTACCTGGTCAGGTCCACGCCCCCCTACGACCCACCCTCCCATCCTGGCACTTGACCCCTGCCACCGCAGGAACTGTAAAACCTGTGCCCATACCTCCTCCCTCACCTCCATCCAAGGCCCGAAAGGAGCCTTCCACATCCATCAAAGTTTTACCTGCACATCCACTAATATCATTTATTGTATCCGTTGCTCCCGATGCGGTCTCCTCTACATTGGGAAGACTGGGTGCCTCCTAGCAGAGCGCTTTAGGGAACATCTCCGAGACACCCGCACCAATCAACCAAATCGCCCCGTGGCTCAACATTTTAACTCCCCCTCCCACTCTGCCGAGGATATGGAGGTGCTGGGCCTCCTCCACCGCCGCTCCCTCACCACCAGACGCATGGAAGAAGAACGCCTCATCTTCCGCCTCGGAACACTTCAACCCCAGGGCATCAATGTGGATTTCAACAGTTTCCTCATTTCCCCTTCCCCCACCTCATCCTAGTTTCTAACCCCCAGCAACACGATCCCCTGACCTGTCCGGACTTGTCCGACCTGCCCAGCTCCTTTTCCACCTATCCACTCCACCCTCTCCTCCCTGACCTATCACCTTCATCTCCTTCCCCACTGACCTATTGTACTCTATGCTACTCTATCCCCACCCCCACCCTCCTCTAGCTTATCTCTCCACGCTTCAGGCTCTCTGCCTTTATTCCTGATGAAGGGCTTTTGCCCGAAACGTCGATTTTGCCTGTCCTCGGATGGTTTTAAGAAGGCTAAGTCGTGTTTGAATTGTTTATTTCAGTTATTTAAAAATGTCATAAACAAGGTGGATAGTGGGAATCCTGGAGGTGGAATATATCTGGTCTTCCAGAAGGGTTTGGATGTATCACTGCTCCAAAGTGTAAGCAGTAAGATCAGACAACATGGGTTTAAGAGTAATTTATTAGCTTGGATAGTGGATTGGTAAACCAACAAAAGGCAGGCAGATGGAAAAAATGTGTCATTTTCTTTTGGCAAATGTAATTTGTGGGGTGACACAAATTTCAGTACTCATGCCTTTATTTTTTGTCATCAATATTATTACTGGGTTGAACGAATAGAAAATACTATAGCCATTTTTTCAGATGACACTAACATCGGTGGGAAATTACTTCGGAAGGAAGATGTAAGAGTTTTAAAAATCAATATGGATAGGTTGGGTGAATCGGATAACACTTGGCAATGAAATTTAAAGTGGACAACTATGAGATTTAACAATTTAGTCAGCAAAATAGAAAGGCAAATTATTGTCTAAATGGAGAGAAACTTCAAAGTGCTCATGTGCAGAGGGGTCAGTGTGTTCATGTGCATATCACAGAAAGGCTGCATGCAGGTACAGCAAGACATGGGAAAGGCAAGCATAGTTTCAGTTTTCATTTGTAGAAAGATAGAGTAGAAAGGTAGGTAGAGTTGCTGTAGCTATACAAGACATTAGTGAGGCTGCAACTGGATAAACGTTTTACTGCTCTAACTTGCACAAGAACGTAATTGCATTGGAGGTAATTCAGAAGGTTTTCATTAGATTGATTCCAGAGATGAAGGGTTTGTCTTATGAAAAGAGATTAAGCAATCAAGGCCTATAACTCTCAAGTTTATAATAGTGAAAGGAGATCTCATTAAGATCTGTAAAATGCTAAAAGTAATTGAAAGTATAGATGTTGAACAGATATGTTTTTCATGTGCTGCAATCTGCAAGAGATCAGAGTTTCAGGATGGAGATGGTAGGAAAGTGGAACAGGGCCGTGATGACATCAGCCATGATTGTATTCAGTGGTGGAGATGATTCGAGTGGCTGGATTACTGACTGATGTCCCTTGTTCTTATTTAGCCCTTCGAATATGTTACACAGGAATAGAGGCGGACCGGTTAACAAACAGGAAACAGGCACTCCAGATAACTCAGTCTATATCAGTTTGACAGAACGTTACCAGTGATGTCGACATACTGCGAAATGATGGATATGTCACCCACTCCTGCCTGGAAAGTTCTGGATCATAGAAGCTAAATACAACTGTGACCCTAACAGCCAATTACAGCACCGTCCGCCCTCGGAATGAAGCTGCAGGTCCTATTGAAGGAGGTGACACCGCTCTGTGACCAGCTCCTTGTTCAGTCAGGGACCACTCACACTCTGCTCCTGGGTAACGTGGAGCTTGGGAAACGGTTCCTGGACAACCAGGGGTGGATACAGCAGATCCCTTTCCCCCCACACACTCATTCCGTGGTTTCAGAGCTTCCCCTCCCTGCAACCTCTGCTCCATTGGTTATTCATGTTGCAGGCTCAGATGCTGTAACTACAGTCCCCATGCTCCATCCAGAGCCAGGTCTCCAAATCCTCAGGTCTCGTTGAATGTCTGACGCGGGTCACAGCACAACCTCCAGCAAACCATCCCTAGCCCCTCCACTAAAGTTTCAATAACAGGAGTCAGTCAGAAGCCCCTGAGCTATGAGAGCTATGGATCAGACGAGACCTCAGTAAAATATTTTAAGATGGTTTCTCCAGCCCAAACCTTTCCTTATATGAACATAGATATGAGGTGTGAAGCAAAATACAATCTATTCAAACGCTTTCGTTAAAATACAATCAAAGAAAAGAACAATGGGGTTAGCTTATATGTTGGAACACATACACAAACAATAGATGCCGTACCTTCTTGGTAAACACCGCTTGGCACAAAGGAAATCTCAAATACAGATTCTTACGTGCAGTTTTCCAATCCAGAAAGAAACAACATTAGAAGAGATCTCAGAGAGAAGAGCAGCTGGGGACCATGTACTGAAATTTCCAACCTTTCTGGGACCCCAAAGCCGCTGCTGAATGCTTCAACTAAGCACAAACAGAGGAAGCCTGCTCTGGGAGAGCTGGCCGCTGCCCTCCCATTGCTCCCACCGTTTCAATAAAATATAAATACATCCTCACGTATTTACTTCAGTCGTTTTCAGATGGCAGTCTGGAATCTCTGCCTTTAAGAACTGTCTTCAAAAACGACGAAGAGAATAATCTTTTTAAAATGACAGTATCGTCAAACCTCCCTATTTGAAAACAATGAAGCATCAATATACAAGGGTAGCTTCATTTTAAGGCCCTTATTCTTACTCTATTATTAGACTACAATACATATATGTGACATTGACACTAAACACGCAAACATTCGCAACCCCATTCTATTTCAATCCGTTTACTCCGGCCACAGATCGCCTCTGTCTTCCTTCATCCAAGTCTCAACAACTTGGCAGCAAGTGCAGTTTCTTGTATTGTCACCTGTATAACTTCTAAATTGAATGGCAACAATAGTAACCTCTCTCTGAACAGGTTGGAAGAATTCTCCCTAAATTTGTCCAAAAACTTGTCGGCGTTATGATCAGTATATAGATTTTGCTCAGGCATGTTATTTGTAATATAAATGTTGCAACGCCAACACCAAGTTCAAGGCCTCCTTCCCCATTGAGAAATATGTTTGTTTTAGCGGGCACTCCAACCACATGTTACATAATGGAGCACTTCTCATCTCTCTGGTAGTCCTTCTGAATGACATAGCTTCTTATGTCTCAGCATAAAAGAATTACATGTTTCTGTACCATACAATGTTGTAACCCCTTTAATCTGCTACTCCTGGTCTACGAGAGTAAACCTTAATCTCACAGGTATATGTTTTAAGAAGATCTCGCAAATTCTTCTCAATCCCTCACAGAAGCCAAACTTTGATTTATGGGACAACTGATAATCATCAGCCATATCAGCTTCTAGTCTTGCCATTTTAACTCTCTGCTCTTCCACACGAGTTCTCACGACTGCCGGAAGTGAATTTTTGAAATTCTCCCAAGTAAGAATCTCTTTAAGGATATCGTAGGTTTGCTCTGCTGTTAGTGCCCTTATCCAACTTTCAAAATTACTTTGTTTGATTTTTCAAAACTCAATGTACGTTTAAGCAGGTACGCTATTTTAGATTTTTGAAACACTCTCTGTAGGCTTCTGGCACAAGCTCATATGCAATTCAGATGACTTTCTTCAGCTTCTCATACCGCCTAGATACCTCCTCCGATAGGGACGCAAATACCTCACTCTTGATACAGCTTTGTTTGGATCAAATAAATCCACATAGTCACTGGCATTCGTTTAGCCACTTTCTCAAACAAAATTAAGAGCACTTCCACATCCTTCTCATCAAATGTCGACAATGCCTGGATATACTGAAACAGATCCCCATCAGGTCTTTGGCTCCCATAGGGTTGATCATCCTCACACTCCTCCTCATATCCGCATTCTAAGTCGACTTTCCTCTCTAATTGCTCACGTTCGAAGTTGAAACTCACTCGATGTTCCTGTTTTTCTTTCTTTTTCTGTCTTTTTTCTTCATCTCCTTTTATTTGAAATGCCAATCTATAGCTGTAATTATCTCTCCTTCTCTCACTGGCAAATTCAAAGCCAACTCCAGCTTGTCTGCCAATTCTAACAGCTTTGACTTGCTCACCTTTTATAAAGTCTCCAACTTCACTTCTTCCACACACAGAGAACGTTTAGAGACAGAAGAACCATTAGCAACAAAACACTGTTCAAACCAACTGAATTCAACACCCGGAACAAAAGGCACTAACAACGACCCAGATGTCGCATTTGAGCACAAAAATCTCCCTGGGCACATTCTCCCCATGCCCGAATGGGTTTGCTCTTGATTCTCAGTTTTCCTCCCACAGCCGAAAAATGTTCCGATTAGGTGAATTGGCCATGTTACATTGCCTGCACTATTCAGGGAGGTGTAGATTCGATACATTAGTCAGAGCTGAATATGGAATTGTAAGGTAGGGGAATGCGTCTGGGAGGTTTCTTTTTCGGTGGATTGGTGTGGACTTGTTGGGCGAAATGGCCTATTTCCACACTGTAGGGATTCTAAACCTGAACCCAATTTTGAATTATCGATTTCAAAACAGACAAGAGTCCCCAGTTTACTACGGACTGGACCAGACTGCCTCAAAATAATTCAAGATGGTAGCCTGGACGGAAACCTTGTCTTATAATAAAGGTAGATATGAAGTGAGTGTTCCAGATGTGATGTGACTGGTCAAACCACTCAACTTTAGGCAAAAGACAATTTATTTTAAAACTCTAATAAAAACACATACAAAAAGAAGAGGAGTTTAGAATAGCATAACTACTGGAAATCTTAACAGAATAATAAATACAGTATCGTCTACTAACGAACTGTTCCAATGTACTAACATCTAATAAACTCATCCCTTGGGAAAAAGACACACCCAAGGCCAATCATTCTCGAATGCAGTTCTCAATTCAGGAGGAAACAGCATTAAGTTGGATTTCAGACAGAATAGCAGCGAGGCATCATTTACTTGAATGATCCAATCCTTCTCCCACCCCTGGCATACACCCACCTTACACATGGAACACAACACGAAACACACCGGGAAGTGAATAACAACCCGACATACCCCCATGCCCCGACATGGAACACCATATGGGACAGACCGGGAATTGAACAACAACCCAACACACAAACACACACACCTGCCCATGGAGCATCACATTGGACACACTGGGAAGAGAACAAAAGCCCAAGACATACCATTTCATTTTTCCGAGCTTCACAATCTCAGCACTCTATACACTATGCAGCCAAAAACCAAAGCCAGGGAAAGATACAGAGGGACAGAGAGATTCACATTAAAGACAGAAACAGACAGTTAATTAACTGAGATCGTGTTGTGGAAATATATAGAAAAATACTGGGTAGTGGGACTAACTGTTGGATTGAACCCCTAGAGAGCAAAATTGCAAGAATGTGAACATGGAATTAAGGTACTTTCAGATCAGCTGAAATAGTTTGATTCAACAAATTCTGAATCGGCTTGAAAGAACAGTTCAATCAACATAAACTGGGATAAGATGACAGACTGACACGGTGAGCTGTGCAGGCTTTACTGGTGTATTGCTCAGTAATCTGGATTGTCTGCACAGCATAAGGAGTATTGCTAACCTTTACTATCATATGGGAACGATATATATATATCAAACACACACAGCAGCTGAAGATTTCTATCTCCATTGGACCAGTATAAGGTGTGTGTATGTGTGTGTGTGTGTGTGTGTGTGTGTGTGTGTGTGTGTGTGTGCGCGCGCGCGTGCGTGCTGGGAACGTGAATTTGGGGTGGTTGAATGAGAAAATCATTGCTTGAGAGAAAATGCACTAGAAGGAAAACAGGTTAAATATGAACAACTGTCAGGGATGTGGAAAATCGACACAGAAAGACTGAGAGAGGTATCATGGACAGATGAGTTATAGTACTATAGTGCTTAAGAATATTATTATAAAGGCATTGCCAGACACTGATCCCTGTTAGTGCTGTCGGTGACGCTCCCGCTCACACTGTGGAATAACATGTTTACGGAGCCCATTTATCAGTAAAAGATGGAAACCCTCCACTGGGATAAATGCAGTCCATGGAGGCCAGCATTACCACAGTCACTGAACAAACAGGTTCACTTAACCCCTTCCTTATATCACATTTCATATCATAATAAAAGCGAATATTTGCGTAGTCTGGATGGAATGAATGAGGGTTACTGACAGACCGACTATAAATATTTCAATATTTCTTTTCACCATTTCCTTGTATCTGGAAAATTGCCAGAGCTGCGCAAGGCTGTATATGTCCCACTCTGTTTATCAAAGGAGACACGGATAAAATAACAGATCACCTGCATAAAATTTCTGGTGGGGAAATTTCTGGGCACACTAACCCAAGGGAGAAAGTGAGGATTGCACATGCTGGAATTCAGAGTCGAGAATGTGTTGCTGGAAAAGCACAGCCCTTCAGTCAGCATTCAAAGAGCAGAAGAATCCACATTTCATGTGTCAGCCCTACATCAGGAATGATGCTTGTCGTCAAAAGCTGCTGAGAGATAAATGGGAAGGGGACGGGAATGGAGAAGGTAGCTGAAAATGTCATAGGTAGATGAAGTTGTGGGTAGAGGTGATATGTAGGAGAGTAGGGTGGAGCAGAAAGGTGGAAAGGAAGCTGGACAGGTAGGGCAGGTCATGGGGTCTATGCTGAGTTGGACGGTTAACGTGTGGGAAAGGAAAATGAGGAAACTAGTGAAATCCACATTGATCCCGTGTAGTTGTGGTGTCCCAAGGTGGGAGACGAGGCTTTCTCTCTCCAGGCATCAGTTGGTTAAGGGATGGTGGTGGAGGAGGCCCAAGACCTTGATGATGTGGGAGAGGAGACAACATCGGGAGCAACGGATACAGTAGGTGATGTTTCTGAAACTGCAGGTAAAACTCCGATGGATGTGCAATGATTCGGAGAGGCCTTGGGCCGAGGTGAGGACGGGAGGTGAGGACACAGGTTTTGCAATTCTTGCGGTGGCAAGGGAAGGAGCTGCGGTTGGAGAGTGTCTTGGTGGGAGGCGTTGACCTGATGAGGTAGTCACGGAGTGAAAGTTCTTTATTGTATTCGGATAGGTGTGGGGAGAGAAATATATCTTTGGTAGTGGGTCTGTTTGAAGGTGGCGCAAATGGGGAGGAAGATGCATTTTATTTAGAGGTTTCGTGGGGTGGAAGGTTAGGAACAGGAATGTTATTTTCCTGTTGCATTAGGATAGTTGGGATTCGAAGGCAGAGGTGTGGGCAGTGGACAAGATGCGTTGCAGGGCATCGCTCACCATGTGGGAGGGGAAACTGCGGTTTTTTTGAAAAATGAGACTATCTGGGATATACACTGGGTTAAGAGCGTGATGCTGGAAAAGCAGGCTAGATCAGACAGCATCCGAGGAGCAGGAAAATCGATGTTTTGAGCAAAAGCCCTTCAACAGGAATCGGGCATATGCCTAAAGCATTCACTTTCCAGCTCATCAGATGGACATGGCATGCTGTGCTTTTCCAGAGCACACTCTTGACTCTAATCTCCAGCATCTGCAGTACTCACTGTCGCTTACACACTAGTTTCAGCCACTTCTGTAATACTGCCTGGAATTCTGTTCTCTCTGCTAGAGAAAATATGTTGTTAAACTTGAAACGATGCAGCAAAGATTTACAAGTATGTTGCTGATGTTGGCGGACCGGGTGATATTGAGCTACACGGGAAGTGTGAATGGGTAGGGGCTATGTTGAGAAAGTGAGGTCTGCAGATTCTGGAGATCAGAGCTGGAAATGTGTTGCTGGAAAAGCGCAGCAGGTCAGGCAGCATCCAGGGAACAGGAGAATCGACGTTTCGGGCATAAGCCCTTCTTCTTTCCTGAAGAAGGGCTTATGCCCGAAACGACAATTCTCCTGTTCCCTGGATGCTGCCTGACCTGCTGCGCTTTTCCAGCAACACATTTCCAGCTCGGGGCTATGTTCCCTTGAGCGTTGAGTCTGAGGAATGACTTTACTGAGGTTTATAGCGGTGAATCCTGATATTCCAGAGTGAGCAACGTCAAAGCCAGTGAAATAGACAGCACAGTTATTCATATTCTATTCATATATCATGGGACAAGTTCCTGAAATATGCAAATAGACTGAAGAATAGGGATGGCCGGAGGATTCAGAATTTGGAGGGTCCAATCACAACAAATAGAACAAAAATAAAGGCATTGCCATATCAATTGAAATGATTAGTTATGCCACATTCTCAATCCACCTCAAACAACCAGCCCTGAAACCATAAATCAGGAGGAGATATCTGTTCATCATGAAGCACTGTGCAGACCAGGCTCGTGTACTGCTGAACACAACCCTGCAATCGTTCCAACGTGGAACACTGGGAAGACCATAGCATTACATTGATCTATACACACAGATGAGAAATGTTATCAGCTTGGAGCACTGTGCAGACCTGGCTGATGTACTGTACAATAAAAGCCACAGTCTACCCAGAGTAGAAAGATATGCAGACCACAGCAATGCATTGATCTATAAACCCAGATAAGGTATGTGACCAGCGTGTGGGACTGTGTCCATCACCCCAATACATTGCTCATTAATACTGTTTTAGATCACTGGCCAGCGTGGGGAAACTTGCAGCCCTTGCAGGGAGTGACAGAATGTGCAGCTCCCATCCATTTACAGATCCATGTCTACACTGTGACAATGCAAGAGGTGCTGTGGGTGTGAACATCATTGCCAGAGAGAGATCGCCTGGGAATAAGGTTAAATACCAACAATAAGGAGGAGTTTGGGGTATAGACAGAGAGGGCGAAATTGAGAGACAATACCATGGTGGATGTACTCACAGGTTCTAGAATGCTGAAGTGAAGACATTTTGACAGCATCCTGCAACATGAGCCAGTGTTTCCAGGAACGATGGGAGAATCGAATATTGGTGTGAGGTCAGATGATGGAGAATTTTGGATGAGCATTTGTTCTGCAGCTTTGTAACTGGGAGTAGGGTCAGCGGAGTCTTCAATTCATTGAGCTGAGTCTAACAATAACTTGTCTTAGTGACGTTTTCATTGAGTGTGACAGAGGGATTGTCTGTACGAGGTCGTGTTAGTTTCCTGGTGCTATCTTATTTAACTCGCTTCATTAACTACCCACGTCACCCCATGGTGTCTGTCTGATTCAATGCAGCCTGATTCTCTCATCCATCATGGCTGGAGGCACTTACCATCTTCCGGATTTCCCTGGATAACACGTGATCCTTGGCACTGGTGATATCTTTGAAAGGCCAGTGAGCACACAGTTGAGCTTTCTGAGTTCAGAGATGTCCTGCACAGTTTAACCCGAGCATGGCAGCTAAGGGGCAAATATACGACGGTGTGCCGACATGGGCAAGGAGGTTCTGGTTGATGGGCTAGTACAGAGGGGGACCATTCTTTTCCAAGAGGAGGCAGTCCACCAGACCCATCGAGCATGGTCTGAGCTCACGACACTGCTCACTGCAGCATCTGCCGTCTGAAGAAGTGTCCAGCAATACAGGGCAAACATCAATAACCTTTCCCGCTCTGTTGGGATAAAGGTCTCCGTATTGTCTCTGTCCCCTCACAGTCACTGTATATCTGTTATATCACCCGAACAAGGCTCATGCTCAATACTCTCACTGCATCGCTGTCTCTGTTCCCCCCTCTCTCTCCCTGCACTACACCCTCTACACAAACAACATTGCATGGACACATCACTGTAGACTGACTCCCTCTAGACACCGCACCATGTCCACCCTCCCCACCTGCACCAGCACTAACAGCAAGATCACTCAATCCCACCCTCACTCCTGGAATAGGACAGAAATATCCAAGCTGGTTGGTGGAGTACTGGATATCCGTTCCGTCACACACCCCTCACCCCCGCCATGTGGAGGAGCTGGAGAGGACAGGGACACCTCGTGTGGAGATTCTGAAACATCCACGTCCTACCAAACGAGTAAGGAGCAATGTTCAGTGAAGATCAATTCTCACTTTAAACACACTGGCTGTTCTATTTCCCCCAGGCACAACTTAGAAGCGCGGCCCTGATGCAATTTCCCTTTTGTGTCGAGCTTGTACAAGTAGAATCCCTTCGGTCTCGGTGGGCAGGAGGGTGGGCTCACAACACATCATCACCACCAATTCCCAAGAAGGGAGCAAGGAGGCTCCCTCCCACACCTCCTCCTGTAAACAGGTCAAATACTGAAACTAATCTGTGATAGCTACTGCTGTCCCTACTTGTCCTGACATCTTAATAATCTGTGCTCATATAACCCAGGGCCTTCTGTTCCTGCATGCCTTTTATGACCATACAGCCTGTTTTATATTGTATTTCATTGTTGTTCCTACCGAAGTGCATCACTTCACACGGCTCTGCATTGATCATCAACTGCCAAAAAGCTGACAACTACACCAATGTGTCTCTGTCCTGTTGGAGTTCCACACTGTCCATCACAAACTACATAATTCTTCCAGGTTTAGTATCTGCAAACATTGAAAATGTCCTACAGTCACACGCCACACAGAAATACTGACTCACTCACTATTGTTAACAAGTGCAGTACTAACAAATTCCATGAGGACAGAATTAAATATTGACGCACACCAGACAGTGTAAGTGACAAGAAAAACATGGCACAAGAGAATTACTGACCGACACTCCATGTCTGTATTAGTTTCCGCGTATTAGTGAGTGTCTCTATGTCCTGTATTAGTGCTTGTGTGTATCTGTGTGTATCAGTGTGGGGCGAGTCTGACAGTCTTTATGCTGCTTAAAGTGATGTAATATCCCACTGACACGAGTCCTGAGGAAGGGTCCCTATACCTGAAACGTTAATTTTCATTTCTGTCCACAGATGCTGTCAGGCATGCTGAGATTTCTGTTGTTCTCAGTCTCTGCTACCTCCCCTCACCACTGGACAAGTGGGAGTGAAGGGTGAGAATCATGAAGGATTCCGGTTACGAGAGACACATGGGGCACACAGACACATTTCGACATACAAAAATAGACAAGCGCGGAAAGAAATACGCAGATACATGCATGGCCATACAAACACACATGGAGTCATAGAGTTAGACTGGGTGTTTGGAAACAGACCTATCGGCTCATGCAGTCCATGCTGATGATCATCTCAAACTCAACCAGTCCCACGTGCATGCGCTTGGACCAAACTTTCTCTTATACTTGTACTTCATCAAATGTCTTTTAAACGTTCTAACTTCACCCACATCCATCACTTCTCAGGACGTTCTTTCCATACACGAAATAAATGCTGTGTAATCAAAATGCCCTTCATGAGCCGTGATCAGGTACACACGAGAACTCTGTGGAATGCTCGGGAACTACTTACTGGGAACCTTGATGACAAATTCTTATCATCAATAGTCAAAGGTGAGGTGCTGGAAGACATGAGGCTGACTAACTTGGTGTCATCATTAAACAAATTGGGAAGGAAAAGCCAGAGAACTATAGACCAGTGAGTCTGATATCAGTGGTGGACAAGTTATTGGATAGAATCCTGAGGGAGAGGAAGTACATGTATTTTGAAAGGCAAGGACCGATTAGGGATAGTCGACATGGCTTTGTGCATGGGAAATCATGTCTCACAAACATGATTATTTTTGTTTAAAGAAGTAATAAAAAGAATAGATGAGCACAGAGAAGTGCATGTGATCTATCTGGACCTCAGTAAGACTTCGACAAAGTTCATCATGGTAGACTGGTTAGCAAGGTTGGGTCTCATGGAATACAAGGAGAACTAGCCATTTGGATACTGAACTGGCTCAAAGGTAGACGACAGAGGGTGGTGGTGGTGGTTTGCTTTTCATACTGGAGGCCTGTGTCCAGTGGAGTGCCACAAAGTTCGGTGCTGTGTCCACTGCTATTTGTGATTTAAATAAATGATTTGGATATAAACATCGGAGGCATGATTACTATGTTTATAGTTGACACCAAAGTTGGAGGTGCAGTGGACAGAGAAAAAGGTTACCTCAGAGTATAACAGGATCTTGATCAGATGGACCAATGGGCTGAGGAGTGGCAGATGGACTTTAATTTAGATAAATGTGAAGTGCTGCATTTTGGAAAGGAAAATCAAGGCTTGGCTTATACATTTATAGTTAAGTTACTGGGGTGTGTTGTTCAACAAAGAGACCTTGGGGCGCAGGTTCATATTATTTTGAAAGTGGAGTTGCAGGTGCATAGGATAGTGAAGAAGGTGGTTGATATGCTTGCCGCTGTTGGTCAGGGCATTGAATATAAGAGTTGCAACGTCATATTGCGGCTCTACAGAACATTGGTTAGACCAGTATTTAATACTTCGTGCAATTACGTTTCGATCGTCGATGAAGGATGGGTGAAACCTGAAAGGAGTCAGAAAAGATTTACAAGATACTGCCAGGGTTGCAGGCTCTGAAATATATGGAGAGGCTGAGTAGGCGGGGTTATTTTTCCTGGAGCACCAGCGATTGAGAGGTGATCATAGAGTTTCCAAAGTCATAAGTGGAATGGATAGCGTGAATAGCCAAGGTCTTTTCCCCAAGGTAGCACGTTCCAAGCAAAAGGGGTTAGGTTGAAGGTAAGAGGGGAAAGACTTAAAACGGGTGTAAGGGGCAACGGTTTCATGTAGAGAGTGCTGTGTATGTAAAGAGTTGACAGAGGAAGTTGTGGATGCTGGTACAATTACAACATTTAAAAGGCATCTGCATGGGCACATGAATAGGAAGTGTTTAGGGTATATGGGCTAAATTCTAGCAAATGGAACTACATTAATTATGGCCATCTGGTCAGTTGGGACGAGTTGGATAGACAGGTATGTTTCCATGCTGGGCAGCTCTATGACACTATGTCTTCTGAAAAACTTTATCCTGTCATTTTAGATTGCGTCCAGTCTTAAGTCCACTACCTGAAGGGAAGGACACCTGCCATTCAACATTATATGTACCCCTCATTGTTTTATAAACCTCTATAAGGTTGATAAGGTCTCATTCTTCTACGCTGCAGTGGAAAAGGTTCCAGTCTATCGAGCCTGTTCTTATAACCTAAACACTACATTCAGAACAACAGCCTGGTAAATCTTTTCTGAACAATCTCCAGTTTAATAATATCATCAATGTGACCAGAATTGCACACAGTACTTCAGGAGAGACCTCACGAACGTCCAGCACAATCTAAAGATAATGTCCCACCTCCTGTACTCAAAGGTCTGAGCAATGAAGGCCAGCTAGTCAAACACCTTCATACCCACCCTGCCTACACATGTTGCAAACTTGAAAGAAATATACCAGAACCCCTGGATGTCTCTGTTTAACAACACTATCAATCGCTTGACATTGAATTGTATAAGTCCTCTCGTTGTTTGTGTTACCAAATTCTGATACCTTGTATTTATCGAAAATAAACTCCATACGCCACTCCTCAGCCCAGTGAGTGATAGGACTGGGGAAGAAAGTCTGGAAAGTACTCCGCTGCCTTGGATCATTCCGTGGTTTTAAGAAGAGTGCAGATACACGTTACAGGCGGGATAGTGTGATTGGTGTTTTTGATCCAGAAAATATGTTCTTTTTTCATCTCTGGTGTTCAGTGATAAGTATCTATTCCAGCTCCTTTCTCGTGCAGAGTGTGTCTGCAAGATGTCATTCCCTCATATTGCAAATGTCAGATAATAGCCACTTAAGGTGGAAATTATAGGCAAACAATTAAAGATCTTCATAGTTTATCAAGAAGGTAGAGTACATAAACTCAACATCCTATATTTGAGGTGAGTACCTTTCATCTGTTAAACAATATAATTCTTTAAACTGTATACTTCAGTAAAAGTGAACCAAATTTTAATGAATCCACACCGTGCTGAAAACTGACATTTATAAATGTGACCCAAAATCTGGGCATGGGAAAAGTCTTGTTTAGTGGATAATGCCCATCCCTTTGAGCCAGAGCTCTGGGTTAGATTCCAATAGCTGAACTTGCGTGGTCATGTCTCTCACTCTGGACCGGAAGGTCTGGATTCAAGTCGTGCCTGTCATGGACGTATGTTACAGTATTTCAAAACAGGCTGATGAACAAACACACAGGAGAATAATGTTGCAGCTTTAGGGATTGTTGCCAAGTGTTTGTAGTGTCCCTATCTCTGAGCCCAAAACTCTCGATTCAAATCCCACAGATTCAATCATAATGTGGCTGAATACGTTGATGAAATAGTTTTATAATTGTGACTTGATGGAGAAGGAAGAGTTGTTAGTACTGAATTGCAAAATGTAGGCCCGGGGTGATTGAAAACACAGCCATTCGTGTTGATTGGAGTCAAATTTGCACATTCTAGTGATTTATAAAACCATGAAGAGCATGGATAGTATGAATAGTCGTGGTCCTCATCCAAGGCTAGGGAAGTCCACAACTAGAGGAAATAGATTTAAGGTGAGATGGATAGAGGGTCGTGCATGTATACTATGAGCTGCCAGAGGAAGTGGTGGAAGCTGGTACAATTACAACATTTAAAATGCATCTGGATATGGACATGAATTAGAAGGGCTTAGAGGAATTAGAAGGAATTAGAGGGATATGGAATGAATGCTGGAAAATGAAACAAAATTAATTTACAATCTGTTCGGCACAAGTGAGTTGGACGAAAGGGCGTGCTGTCCAACTCTGTGATTCATTGATCCAATTAATTATGATTTCTTTATAATCTTATGTGACTTTCTTCACCTTCCACGATATAACTAATCCTGGTGACATCCATAAACGTGCTCACCATGTCTTCTATTATTTACATCTAAAATATTGATATAAATGACAACCAAAAGTGGATCCAGCACCAATCCCAGTGGAGCGCCGCTGGTCACAAACCTTCAGTCCAAAAGACAACCCTCCTGCACAATCCTCTGTCTGCCACTAATGAGCAGAAATACACACACTTCCAGACATATAGAGACACAGACACAGTTCGGTCTTCAAGGCAGAGGTAGGCATGTATTAATTGATAAGGGGATCAAGCATTACAGTGAGAAGGCGGGAGAATTTTGTTGCGAAACATGTCAGCCATGATCAAACAGCTGATCAGACTCGATGGACCAAACAATCTACTTCTGCACCAATTTTGTACGCTCTATGGTTTACGGATTCTGAAATGTCTACACAAAAGAGAAGTGAGGCTGAGTCTGATAAATACTCGACTGAACAGAGTCAATTGGAATGTGGGATAGGTTTGAGGGGCTGAATGGCCCATTTTCTTCCTATTCGTAGTGCCCTCATATCTAAGCAAAGAGAACGTGACTTGTATTGAAGTTCATACACTTTTATATTTAGAGGTTCCCCCATTGACGATTGAGATAAGGATGTTCTTATCTCCTTAAGGTTGTGCTGTCTGTGGTATTCTCACCCCCAAGGAACAGTGAAGACTGGGCCATTTAAGATATTCAAGGCAGACCTTGACTGACCTTTGTTGAACAGGGGAGTCAGTGTTTATTGGGAATGGACAGGAAAAGAGTTTTCGGCCGCAAACAGACCAGCCATGATCTTTATAAACTGAACAGCCGGCTGGAGTTCATATCTCATATATTGTTCTCTCACTGCACCCCTTGATGCTATTAGAGAGGGAGAGGAAGACCCCATTCTGCCAGTCAGTATCACTGCAATGCGGCAGGAGAGCCCATTCTGCCCATCTAAGGAGATACACAGGAATAAAATGAAGGATTCAGTCATAGTGTAATAGAGATAGACATCAGGAAAACAGACACTTTGGTCCAACTTATCCGTGTCAACCAGATGTCCTACAGTAATTTAGTCTCATTTGCCAGCATTTCGCCCATATCCCTCTGAATCGTTCCTTTCCATATACCCATCTGGATGACGTTAAATATTGTAATCACACCAGCCTTCATCACTTTGTGGGCGGCACGGTGGCACAGTGGTTAGCACTGCTGCCTCGCAGCGCCAGAGACCCGGGTTCAATTCCCGACTCAGGCGACTGACTGTGTGGAGTTTGCACGTTCTCCCCGTGTCTGCGTGGGTTTCCTCCGGGTGCTCCAGTTTCCTCCCACATTCCAAAGATGTGCAGGTTAGGTGAATTGGCCATACTAAATTGCCCGTAGTGTTAGGTAAGGGGTAAATGTAGGGGTATGGGTGGGTTTCGCTTCGGCGGGTCGGTGTGGACTTGTTGGGCCGAAGGGCCTGTTTCCACACTGTAATCTAAAGTGGGCGGCACGGTGGCACAGTGGTTAGCACTGCTGCCTCACAGCGCCAGAGATCCGGGTTCAATTCCCGCCTCAGGCGACTGACTGTGTGGAGTTTGCACGTTCTCCCCGTGTCTGCGTGGGTTTCCTCCGGGTGCTCCGGTTTCCTCCCACAGTCCAAAGATGTGCAGGGTCAGGTGAATTGGCCATACTAAATTGCCCATAGTGTTAGGTTAGGGGTATGGTTGGGTTTCGCTTCGGCGGGTCGGTGTGGACTTGTTGGGCCGAAGGGCCTGTTTCCACACTGTAATCTAATCTAATCTAATCACTTACTCTGACAGCTCATTCCATACACCAAACTGCATGAGAACAAGTTACCCCTTAGGTCCCTTTGATATCTTTCCCCTCTCACCTTAAACATATGCCCCTTAGTTCTAGACTCCCTTGCACAAGGAAAAAGACCTTGTCTATTTACCCTGCCCGTGCCGCTCGTGATTTTATAAACACCTATAAGGTCACCTCTCAAAGACAATAGTTTATTTTAAATGTGTAGTTTATTTTAAATGTGTAGACTGCGACAATTTTTCAACACAGCACCAAAAGCCAAAAAATGAAATTAATGTTTAAGATTCTTGGTTTTTTTTATTTGTTAAGGGGATCCATGTTAATCTGGCAAATAGGAAATCTCCCCACTTCCTCAATATCTGTCTGGTGAAAATTGAGCATATGATTGATATTGCAGAATGGTTCTATTGCTGCATCTGAAAGATCACATTTTTGACTGGGTAGCGATCCCTCTAAATCTTAGTCTATATTCTGTGCTCATATTCTAAACTTTCAGGGATCAGGATCATTGACAGTACGAGCTCCACCTGATCATCTGACAATACATGGCTTGACGAAGGATCACTGAGATCAGAAAAAATATCGACAATCAGCTACACAGCATTGCAGGAGGCCATGCAACCTTTCTGGGCAGGTACACAGGAACAGGGAAGGCCTGGTCAGCCACCAGGAAATACAGAATAGAGATAATTACTTATTTTCAGGTTGGAAAGCTGTCACTCGTGGAATTCCTCAGGGATCAGTGTAAAGTCATCTACAGTTTACAATCTAGATGATTGGATTGGAGGAAGAGGCTGATTGGACTGCAGCTCAATTTTCTCATGCACCAGAATATTCATTCAATAAGATGTCAAGTGGAGACACGGTGTCTGCAATGGGATACAGACAGGGGAGTCGTGAGCAAAACTTGTGTTTTGGACAAAGTATAAAACAACAGTAAATTATGTAACTGGAGGCAGAATGCAGAATTCGGTGGTACAAAGCGATTCGTGTGTCCTGGTACATAAATCACATCAAATTAGACTGTAGATCCAGCACATTATTTGGAAAATAAATGCAATGATACTTTTTCTTGCAAAGTGTATTGGGTCTGATCTTAAGGATGCTTTACTGCATCTGCACAGGCCGTTGCTGCGACGACATCTGATGTACTGTTGGATGGATTGTAAGTCCACTGAAGTGAAAAACAAATTGCTTATGAAACTTTTCAAAGAAGTTTCTCTTTACTCATTCTTGTGATAAAGGCATTATTTTATGTACGATTAGATGTTCAGGCCTGAGAATGAGACCATATAAGATTTTGAGCTAGTGAATACCTGATGCATGTTTCATCTTGTATGGAGAATAAGACTGGGGAAAAAATTAAGACCAAGATGTATTCATTTAAATACAGATATTGTGAATATATAAAAAGTTGTATTTTATGTATTTTAAAAGTATACCGGAACATATAAATAAATCTTCAAATATAATGGGGCTGTTGTTACGAAAGTATTGGCTCTGCATGCGACAGCAGCAACGATGCATCTACATGGAGAAGGGAATGCGATGGAGTCGTACTGTTCAGACACTGTCCAAAGAGACCTCATTTGGTCAAGTTTGGTGCTGGATAAGGTGATTGTGTGATTCAACTCAGAGATGGAGAAAATGTATTCTTCCTAAGAAGGAACAGCCTGTTGCTCCCTCTCTCTCCGTGTTCCTCTTCCCAGCAAGGTGTGTGTGCTGAATATTCCTCAGTCATCTTACCACTCATGGAGGATTCCTGTTGAGGATTAACTGGAATCGTCCAACTGCCTGAAGTAAAGTCAATTCAGCTAAATCCACCTGTTCCAGGAAGTGATCCCATTACCAGTAGCTTATAAGAGCCGAATAGCTCCATAAGCTGAATGATATTTGGAACAATCGCTAATGTTTCCCTTTCATCATGAGTTCAATTAATACTTGGGAAAGGCTCTTCCAAATAAAGCTCTGCTGAGATGTTGTTGTTCTGATGGTCATCAAACGTGTGCATGTGTCAGTACTGTTAGAAAGAGGATCATTGGTGCTCAAATTTGTAATATGCAAACTGTTTGCCATTCATCTTTCCAACGTAGTTTGAGTTACTGTGTTTGGGTCATAAATGTGTTAATTTTAGCAGATTGAAGAATCCTGCCTAATTTGTTCCTAACCCTGACCCAGTCTGAGATCTATATTGTTGGCCAAATCACCAACCCAGTTACATTAGCATTTGCAGTGAGCAGTGGAAGCATGGCACGAGGAAACGGAATCATGACCTGAACGAGAGATCGGTGAGCCTGATGTAATTAGTGCGCACGTTGCTGGAGAGGATTTTGAGGAATAGCATTTACATGCAATTGCAGATGCAACTACTGCTTAGCGATCGTCAACAGGTATTTGTGCATGTGAAATCATTTCTAACAAAATTTTTGAGGTGGCAAGCGTTTTTTGAGAGGTGACAAACAAGTTTAATGAAGGCAGTGTGGTAGACTTCAGCATGGCATTCGACTGGATTCCACATGACAGACAAATTACTAAGTTGAGATCATAAATGGATCCAAGGTAAACTAGCCAATACACTGCAAAATTAGAGTGAATGTAGGAGGCAGAGGGTGATATAATTATGTTTTCAGACTGGAACCCTGTGACCAGTGGTGTAGCACAAGGTGCTGAATCCACTGTTTTTGTCATTAATATAAATGATTTGAATTTTAATATTGGCCTGCTTATTATGTTTACAGATGACATCAAAATTGGTGGTGCAGTCGCCAGCAAGATTTACCTTGGAGTACAATGTAACCTTGATCAGACGGGGCAATGGGCCAAGGAGTGACAGATGGAGTTAAATTTAGATAAATGATGAAGTGTTGCATTTTGGTAAGGTAAAATACGGCAGGACGTATACAATTAATGGTAGGGTCCTGGGGAGTGTGGTTGAACAAAAGAGTGCTGGATCATTGTTCCATAAAAGTGGAGTCGCATGTTGACAGGGTGGTGAAGGAGGTGTTTGGTATGCTTGCCTTTATTGGTCAGTGCATTGAGTATGCGAGTTGGGAGATCATATTACAACTGGGCAGGATGTTAGTGAGGTGGCATTTAGAATATTGTGTCTAATTTGGTTCTAATTGCTGTAGGAAAGATGTTGATGACAGAGATTGAGATGTTGATGACAGAGATTGAGATAACAGAGATTGAGTCATGGATAATGGGATACAGACAGGAAAATGGGGCTGAGACCACAAAATGATCATCCACTACCTTCGTGCCTGTTGGAGCAGTTTCATAGTGTCTAATGACCTAATCTTTCTCCTGAGTGCGATGCTCCATTGTTCCATTCAGCCCCTCCAAGCTGCTAGACATTAGCAGTTGGAGGTCATTTACTTCTATAACCTGGTGCACAGAAACAGGAAAAACCATTCAGAGATCTTTCAGTGATCTAGCTCCCATGACTGTCTGGAATAAAGAATTCTTGGCATTTACTATCCTCTGTTTCAAAAACCATTGTCTGCTCATACACGATGACCTATTTGATATAAACGATAGAAGTGAATACAAGGGCTTAGCTAAGAGGACTGTCCCTGATATCAAGGCAGTATTTAACTGAGGAGACATCAAGGAGCCTGAGAAAAATCGCACTTCACGAGAATCCATTGCAAACTCTCAACTGGTTGGAGAGCACAAGGGAAGATGTTTATCGTCATTGGGCATCAATCATCTCAGCCGTTGGACATCACTGCAGGAGCTCCTCAGCGTAGCACCCTCAGCCCAGGAATCTCCAGTTTGTCAGTGGGGAATCCCTGCAGTGAAGACGCCGGCTATTCAGCCCATTGAGTTCACACTGATAAGAAGTGGGGATTTTCACTCTAGGTTACACAATGTTCAGAACACTTCGTCATCCCTCAGGTCCTAAAGTAGTCTGTGTCCATGCGCAACAAGACCTAGACAGCATTCAAGTTAACGTGTCGACAACATTCATGGAACAGAGCGCCAGACACTGCACATTTCCATACTAAACGAACGAGTTCATTCTGCACTCCAATCTGGCTTCACAAGAATGTGGGAAAGTCATTTAGCCCATCAAAACTGTTGTGCAAAAAGAGGGACAGCCCATTCAGTCCCTCTTGCTTGTTACAGAGGAAGACCAGGAGTCTGCTCACTTCCACACGTCACTCACACGGGATCAAAAGGAGACCATTTCACACCCGGAGTCATTAAAAAGGAACAAGAAGAGGTCATTCAGCATCTCAAGTTACTAACCAGGCACAGGAAGATGTCAGAGATGCTTCAACATCACAAAAAAATGGTGCAGCAGCTGCACAGTTAAACTACTCCACCTTGTTCCTCGTGGCGTCATTACTCATAGTACATGCGTGATACTTTAACATGGTATCCTGAGAGTAGGAATGAAGCCAATTTTTAACCAGTTTCAAAGGCATCTTCCATCGCTGAGAGAGCAGACCAATGTTCTCTCTGGAAGTAAGCAGCTGGTGGAGAATAGCTAACTGCTTCAGAATGAAGGTAAAATGGCTTCTGACAGGATTGTGTATAATCTAATATTGAGTGCAGGGTCACACAGTAAGTGTGTATGAAACTGTTCAGAGTTCATTCAGAGCCTGTACCTTACGGTCAATCGAAATAAGGTCTCTGCACAGGCATGCAAACTATCAGGAATCGAGCATCCTGTGGAAAGTATGGAATTTCTCACCTTATCAATGACTGCTTGAGACATAATGAGTGTCCATTCATAACCATCAAGTTTCAACTTCTTATTCTCTCATGGTGCTGCAGATTAAACACATAGTTACTGCACTTTCTCCTTATGGAAACATCATGAGAAGGTTCAGTCTGGTGAAACTCATTTGCACTGTCTCGGTAACATGGCGATCATTATTTAAAAGGAAGACTGTGTACACAATACTGACTAAATACTGGCTCATCAAAATGCTTCCATTGAGTAAGATATATTTGCTCTAGTACTTTAATAATTTTCCATGATGGATCGCATATTCTTTACAGTAAGAATTGCTTCCTGCCCATTACGAATTCTGTTAGTGACTTATAACAAAGGACATCCAGGTCCTTTTCGACAACAACCCTTCCCAACCTCTCACCATTTAATAAACTTAAATGTGAATGTTGGGATTTGCTGTTCACATCTGAATCATTTTTATACCTTGTGCACAGCTATTGCAGAAGAACTGATCTTTCTGATACCCCACAAGGGATCCATCCAGAGAAAAAAATCACTACTCTGTACACTTTGTCCATGATCCAATTTTTAATATATATGGTGTATATTCCACCCTTACCTACCCATGGACTCTAACATTCTCCACTCACCTGCATTCAACAATATCAAACTTCGTCTGAAACTTCAATTACTTCACTGAGGCTGGTTCTCAATTGTCAACGACACAACTGACAGAGTTCACAAACTCCAGTAGTGTTTAGCAAAGATAATTTCCCTTCACTGAATCTAGGCCATATCTACCAAATCATACCATTATTTTCCAAGTGTATAGTTGCCACATTCTTGTAAAAGGTCCCAACGATTTTTTTCTAATCTGACATCAAGCTATTTAGTTTTCTGTTTGCCCTTCCGTCCTGTTTTAAACGTTTAGTTTTACAATAGCTGTTTTCCAGTCTGCAGGATCCTTTCTCGTATGTAACCAGTTTTGAAGAATAATCAGTAATTCTGTTGTTAGCTCTATTGCCACCTCCGCGATAATCTGGGATGTAGCTCAGCAGAAGCAACACATTACCAATCTTCAATTAGATTAGATTTTCAAAAAACATACACATCAGTAATTCTAGTTTTGTGCAGTTCCTTATTTTCGCCAGTCCTGCTGTTCGCTAGTATATCTGGGAGTTTGCTTCTGTACCTTCGTCATGGGCATAAACTCAATGTATTCCTCTCAGCTCGAAGATGGATTCAGACAGCCAGTGAATATTTCGGAGGGCTGAACATCGGAGATGATGAATATGTTAACAACTCCTGTCTGGAAATTTCCAGAACTGATCCAGTTCACTTCACGGTGAGTGTCAGCAGAGTCCTATCCCTGGTGTGAGGCGAGAGGTTATACTGATGGAGGGAACACAACTCAGTGACCACCTCATTTTTGAAAGATTCACATTTTATGTTTAGAATTGGTTCAGCTTAGAAAAATACTCCTGGAAATCCCAGTGAGGATAATACAATGCCCAGCCCCTCGCTGTGTACAGAGATTTCCTTCTGTATAGTCGCGGCTTCATTTGTTTCCCATGGACCCAAACACTCTATAAATGTAGTGTCCAGGGTGGGTTCACCAGACCCTTGGTCTCTCTGAATACATGCATCAGCTGATAATACACACCGGAGATGAGCATCCATTGAACCTGCCCTTACTGTTTAATAACAGGCGCAAGTCAAAATTCCACACACACAGACCATCCATTCCATGTTGAAAATGTTTCTCTTCCTGGCTAAAAAAGCCGTTGCATCTCTGCACAGTCCCACAGTAACAGTTCCTCTCTCAAAAGAAGCAGTTGGCAATATTTAATTACGTTTCTCTTTTTTTTTCAGCAACTATAAGGGCAGCACCAGTATTGCCACCGGAATTGATCACCACACTGAGAGAAGAGGTGACAGAGGGAATATAACTCACTTTAACCAGAGGCATGTCTAGATTGAAGTGATGTTCAGCAATATGGGGAAAGGGGCTATGTTAGAAGAAGGTCCCTTTTTATTATCATTCTAGTTCATCATCAGCAGTTCCTTTGTTTGCTTTGCATTTATTTCTCTGTCTCTCTCTCTCTCTTTCTCTTCTTCTCTCTTGCTGGACATTTCTCCATCCATTCAACTAACCTCCCCCTCACTCATCCAGCTGTCCCTGATATAAGTAATATTATTTCTAGGTTGCTTTCAGTGTTGATGTAGGGTCACTAGACTTGAAACTTTATCTGTTTTCCTCCGGACAGACGCTGCCAAACTTGCTGAAATTCTCCAACATCTTCAGACGTTGGTGAATTTTATTCCAGTTCTCCATCATCCATTTTGCCTTGGTTTATTTCACCTTTAATCTTACTGATTCCTGGGATGTCAGCATCACCGGCAAGGGCAGCATTTGTGCTCCATCACTAAATGCCCTTGACTGTGAGGTCATTTGTCAAGACAATATGGAGCCAGCCATGTGGTTGTGGGTCTGAAGTCACATTTAGTTTCTTTACCAAAGGCTATCAGTGAAATAATGAAAGAAATCCTGATGGTTTATGATTTCCATTAGTAAAATGAGGTTTCACTCCAATTTTTGTGATTCGAATTTAAGTTCTGTCATTGGCTGTGTTAGGATTTGAAACAATACCTTTAAGATCCCGTCCAGTGCCATTATTACTTTGATATGGTGTCCCTCTGCTGAAATAGCTGGAGAAGCAAGAGCAGGTATGTGTTCAAAATATTTGGAATTGAGGGAAAGGTCAGAAGAGAAGTTGAGCAGAAAATCTGAAGTTTTCAAAGGGGCAGATGACAGCCAAATCAACAACGGCACTGAGGCAGAGGTGGATATTACAGAATTGGGTGGAGACAGGTTTGATGGCAGAGAGAACATAGCGAACCAGTTGAGCGTAAAAGGAAGATTCAATGGTCAGAACAAATTTGTTCCTTCTTCGAGGTTTATGAGTGAGGAGTCTGAAATTGATAGAAATGAAGTGGAGTTTGTGACTGAAACTGAAGATAACAAATTATGCATTTGTTAAATATAAAAGAAAAACTGAACTAGCAATAAGCTTAAAAATCATTTATAGAATCGACAGAGATAGCCTTACCAGGAACACCAATAATAGCGAGGATGGGATAGCAACCTGCTTGAATAATTAACTGTACGGCTTCTATCCGCAACTCTAACCGTGCCTAATTCTGTGCAAGATAGGAAAGACCATCGGATAAACTCCTGTCCGTTGTTGGAACATTCCAGTCTAATGCTTTCAGACTCTGATCCATTGTTGGAACATTCCAGTCTAATGATATCAAATTCTGATCCTTTGTTGAAACATTCCAGTCTATGGTTCTCAGATTCTCTTCCTCTCCCTCTCTCTGTCGCTGCAGATTCCAACACTTTTGAGGATGATGCTGCGGCTGACACTATGGGACAACAGGTTGAAGGAAGCCCCTTTTTACTAGAAGAGGACAACCTGCAGTGACACAGTTAGGATCTCTGGAGACTGACATCAATCACAGTCATTGTACAAGCATATCTGGTTAACCCCTTTCACAACAACCCTGACTATCACAATTTTACTTGGTCTGGGTGGGATGTTGACATCGCTTACTATTGGGTGAATTGTACATCGACAATTATAAAGTTAGAGGAGAGGGAGAGAGATGATGTTTTCTTTTTACTAGCTCGATAATTCTCCTGTGTTTTGGCAGGGTAGGAATTGCTGGGCTCCCGAGGCCATCTGTGTCTGATCACCAGGCCTGCTGCAGCCTTTGGCTTTATTTATTTATGTTTAACTTTGAAATTTATCTTACCATCATTTCGCGGCTTAGGTGGAGTTAGGCATTTTTGAGAGGCTGCTACAGTGCCATAGGTGGTGTAGATACAGTGCATTCCTTGTGGTCATTGCAGCCATGGCCTGGTCCTTTGGAGTGATGGTCAAACTCTCCCAGAACCAGGATTCTTAGTTTTACCTTTCGCCAGTTATTGCTGGGGTCTCAGCTGAGTTGGAAGGCAGGAAATCTCTCCTGGCTGCGACACTCTCTTTTTGAGATTTCTCTCAGAATTGTCTTTTGATGTTCTTCGTCCTGGATTGAAGAAGTGCATGTGAGACCTCTGTTTCCTGAATTTGTTTATTGACAAATGTGTGTTTCTCGGATATTACCACATTACAGTAGTTACTGTTTAGTAATTAAATGACGTATTAATCCGTTAAGTTTTCCAATAAATTAAAATAATAAAGTTCCCCCGATTTTAAGAGAGGAAATGCTGGAAAACCTCAGCAGGCCTGGCAGCATCTGTCAGGGAAGAAAAGACCTGACGTTTCGAGTCTAACTGACACTTTATCAAAGCCAGCTTTGACAAAGCGTCAGGTAGACTCGAAACGTCAGCTCTTTTCTCTCCTTACAGATGCTGCCAGACCGCTTGGATAATTATTGGATAATTCATTGGATAATTATATAATGTACATTCCGGAAATATATCGGATACACAAACCACCTCATAGATTCAGCCCAGACACGTATAAGACCAGATGAACACCGTGCAGACCAGGCTCAGTACAACTCAGCCAGCTGTCCAGGATGGAGCACTTTGCAGACCAGGCTCCACACAACCCAGCAATCTTTCCAGGATGGAATACTGCGCAGCTGTCAGTAATACACTAGTATCGGTCCAACACGGGGAGTAGTACATACCATACCAGTGCATTTATTCAGAAACCTGGACGAAATGCTCTGTCCAGCATGGGGTGAGTTACCCTCCCATCATGTAGAACTGTGGAAACCCCACAATGCATTCAACTGTAAACCAGGAGCAGTTACACTCACAATTTGTAGGACTGTGTACACCACCCCAGTTCATTGATCTGAAAACCAGGAGCAATCACCCTCCCAACTGTGAGCACCACCCCAGTGCATTGATCTGTAAACCAGGAGCAGTTACCCTCCCAGCATGCAGAGCTGTGAGAGATCACTGCAGGAGATCGTCAGAGTAGCTCCCTCAGCCCTATGTATCATCCAATTTGTCATCATAGAATCCCATGTGGAAGGAGGTCATTCAGTCCATTGAGTCCAAACTGAGCAGAAGTAGGGATATTCACTGAAGTTTACATAATGTTCAGAACAAGTTGTCCCCTTCAGCTCTTCAAGCTGTCTATGTCCATATGTCAATATCGTGCTGTTAAAGTCTGGATAACATTCATATAACAGCACTGTACATTTCCAAAAGGAGGAGCGCATTCAGCACCTCAATCTGGGTTCACAAAAATATGGGGAATTCTTTCAGCCCATCAAACTATTGGACACGACGTACGATAGCTCATTCAGCCCCTCCTGACGATTTCACAGGAAGTGAAGGAATCTGCTCACTCACACACGTCACTTACACGGGATCGGAAAGAGACAAATTCACACCCAGAGTCATTAAAAAGGAACAGGAGGAGGTCATTCAGCTTCTCAACTCACTAACAGAGGAACAGGAAGGCGTCACAGATGCTCCAACATCACATACAAATGGAGCAGGGCGTGAACAGATCGATTGCTCCAAAGCGAACCACCTGGCTTAATTACACATAGTACATAAGTGTTACTTTATCACGGTTTTCTGGCAGTCAGACTGAAGCCGACTTCTTTAGCCATTCTCCAATTTGTCTTCCATCTCCAAGAAAGCATACCTTTGGTGTCCATGGAGGTCAGAAACTGGTGCAGAATGGCTAACTGTTTCAGAATGAAGTTATTGTGCCTGCTGACAGGATTGTGTACAAAGTGACATTCAATGCAGTGTCACACAGTAACTGTGCATCAAAGTGTTCAGAGTTCATTCAGAGCCTGCACCTCTCTGTCAATCGACATGGTTGCTCGAGGCACGTAAACTATAGGGAATCAAACATCCAATGAGAAGTATGGAATTTTCACCCTATTCTGCTATTTGAGACATAATGAATCTCCGTCCATAACTTTCAAGTTTCAATTTCTTATTCTCTCACAGAGCTACGGACTAAACACATAGTTACTGCACTCTCTCCTCATGGTACCATCATACCAGGGTTTAGTCTGGTGAAACCCCTTTGCACTATCTCGGTGACAAAGAGATCATTATTTATAAAGCAGACCAAATCTGTACACAATTCACCAAATACTCTATCATCAAAAGACTACCATTGGGAAAGATATACTAACTCTGTTTCTTCAATGATTTTGCATGAAAAACCACATATCATTTACATTCTGCCCCGTAAGAATTCTGTTTGTGACTTATGACAAAGGACAGCCAGGTCTTTTTCAACAATAGCATTTCCCAGCCTCTCACAATTTCATAAATATAAATGCGAATGATATTTGTTGTTCCTATCTAAATTATTTTTATACCTTGTGAGCAGCTACTGTCCAAACAGTGTTCTATCTGATACCCAACAAGCCTTCAGTCCAGTGAATAAAACACTACTCTTCTCGTATCTTCATTATCCAATTTTTAATCGATGGTATATATTCCACCCCTACCTTCCCATGGACACTAACATTCCCCATTCTTCATTGCCTAACTTATTCATGTCAAACGTCTGCTGAAAGTTTAAGTACTCCACTCCCACGGGATCTCAATTGTTGATGTCACAGCGGAGAAGACAATAAGAGAATGATAAGGGAGAAGTAGGGCCGATCAGGGATAGCATAGAGAACTTGTGCCTGGAGTCTGAGCAGGTAGTGGAAGCCCTAAATGAGTTTGTTTTTGGCTTCAGTTTTCACCAAGGAAAGGGAATATTTTTTAAATGAAAACTTCGAGGAGCTTGGATACAGTCTTGACCAGGTCAAAATTGATGAAGTTGATGTGCTATAAATTTTGCAAAACATTAAGATTGATAAGTCTCCAGGGCCAGAACAGATTTATCCTAGGCTGCTCCGGGAAGCGAGGAATGAGGTTGTAAAGTCACTTGCGAGGATATTTGCGTCCTCACTCTCCACAGGAGTCGTAACGGAGGATTGGAGGGAGGCAAATGTTGTTCCTCTTTTCAAGAAGGGAAATAGGGAAATCCCTGGCAATTACAGATCAGTCAGCCTTACGACTGTGGTGAGCAAAGTTTTGGAACGAATTCTGAGGGATAGAATTTATGACTGTTTGGCAAAGCATAGTGTGATTAAAGGCAGTCAGCATGGCTTTGTGCGTAGTAGATCATGCCTCACAAATCTTATTGGGATCTTGAAGAGGTGTCAAGACAGGTCAAGCAGTAGGTGTAGTGTATATGGACTTCAACAAGGCATTTCATAGGGTTCCCCATGGTAGGCTCATTCACAAAGCCAGGGATACAGGGAGATGTGGCTATCTGGATTCAGAATTGGCTGGCTGACAGAAGGCAGAGAGTGGTTGTGGATGACAAGTATTCTGCCTGGAGGTCAGTGTTAAGTGGGGTCGTCAAGGGCTCTGTTCCTGGGCCTCTGCTCTTTGCAGTTTTTATAAATGACTTGCATGAAGAGGTTGAGGGGTGGATTAGTAAATTTGCAGATGACACAAAGTTTTGAGGTGACCTCGATAGTATAGAGGGCTACTGCAGGCTGCAGCGTGACATAGACAGGATGCAGAGCTGGGCTAAGAAATGGCAGATGGAGTTCAACCTGGATAAATGTGAAGTGATGCATTTTGCAAGGTCGAACTGGCATGCTGAATATAGGATTAAAGACCGGAAATTTGGCAATGTGGGGGAACACAGTGATTTGGATGTGAAAGTACATAGATCTCTCAAAGTTGCCACCCAAGTGGATAGGGTTGTTAAGAAAGCATATGGTGTTTTGTCTTTTATTAACAGGGAAACGAGTTTAAGAGCCGCGAGGTTTTGCTGCAGCTCCCTGGTGAGACCACACTTGGAATGTTGTGTCCAGTTCTGGTCGCCGTAACATAGGAAAGATGCAGAGGCTTTGGAAAGGATGCAAAGAAGATTTACTAGGATGATACCTGGACTGGGGGTGGGGGGGCGGGAGCGGGAGGGCTTGCCTTATGAAGAAAGTTTGAATAAGCTCGGACTTTTCTCTCTTGGAAGAGGAGGAGGAAGAGTGGGGACCTGATCGAGGTGTACAAAATAATGAAAGGAATGGATAGAGTCAATAGCCAGAGACTTTTCCCCAGGGCAGGATTGTCTCGTATGAGAAGCCATAGTTTGAAGATATTAGGAGGAAGGTATAAAGGAAACAAAGTTTGTGAGAACATTTGTCGCTCGAGTGCTCGGTTATCAACAAACACATCGAACTGGACACAATATCCGCCACTGCAGCGGACAGCTGGAACGGACAACCGGAAGCAGCAGAGACAAACCACTATAAATGCCGGAGGAAACATTACAGAAACGCTTCAGCGGAGGCCCCCAAACGCTGAGGATGTCACCTGGAAAGGGGACGAAACATCTTCAACACAAATTCCCAGCTTGGCGAACAGAACCAGTATAAAGGAAACGTCAGAGGTAGCTTCTTTACGCAGAGAGTTATGTATGCATTGAATGCGTTGCCAATGGTGGTGGTGGAAGCAGAATCACTAGAGACATTTAAGCGAGTGCTGGACATGCACATGGATCGCAGTGAGTTGAGGGGTGCGTAGGTTAAGTTAGTATATTTTACATTAGGATTAAATCTCGGCACAACATCGTGGGCCAAAAGGCCTGTTCTGCGCTGTACGTTTCTATGTTGTATGTTCTATTCCTGCTCATGCCCCGACAATCCTTGACTACATTGTTACTTATGAACCTTGCTGTCTGCGCCACAAATATATTCAACATCTCTGTCTCTCATGCTCTGCAGGGAAGAGCGTTCCAAAGACTCACACCACTCTGAGAAAACAAAAATAAAAATCACTTGGGGTGTGAAGTTACATTTTGTCTACTGACATGAGAATAGATATAATTACATAGGAAGCAGTTCAGAGATGTTTCTCTTCATATATTCCAGGGGTGAAGGCCTTATATTATGGAAACTTTAACAGGTTACTCATAGAAAGGGAGATGATCTTACTGAAACGTATAAGACCTTCAGCAGAGTGGATCAGGTAGATATCCACTGGGTGTTTTTATGGTCCAAACTTGTTGCCATTATTATAGAGCCTCGGGAGTGTGGAATCAGGACATTCTACCCATCGAATCCACACTGACCATCGAACAGCATCCCACCCAATCTGTCATGGACAATCCACTCCAAGTGGATCTTTGGATCTTTGGATGTTGGAGGAAACTGGAGCACTGGGATGAAACCCACACAGACAGGGGAGAATGTTCAATCTTCACATAGAGGGACGCCCGAGTTTGGAATTGAACCCAGCTCTTTCGGGATGTGAGGTAGGAGTGCTAACCACAGATCCACCATGCTCCTCCATTATTTCTATTAGTTACTTGTGGCTGAATAAAGGAATCCGCCTGACTTGTTCTATCACTGAACCTGACCTTTACCATCGTCCATATCATGAACCTGGTTACATTTAAAATTTGTTGTGAGCAGTGGAGGAGTGGGACTAGAAAAGGAAAAGTAATACTCTCCATAAACGGAGTGTACAGAAACACACAAAGTGGGATTTCACTCAAGTGTAAATTCCGTTTCCCAGATGTTTGCGATTGCCAGATCTTTATATTATATTGAGGCTGGCTTTGTCTGATTTTCCATAGATAGGTGAATCAGGGATAATGGTGCATGGAGAGCAAAATGCACCTGAGACCACAATGAGATGATCCACCACCTTATTTCCTGGTGGAGTAGTGTCAAAAGATCGAATGGTCCCCTCTTGTCCCTGAGCACTGTCTTCTGAAGTTCCATTCAGCCATTCGGACCTGCTACACAGGAGCAGATCGAGGCCACTCCGATGGTTTCGGAAATATACTTGGAAAATCGAGACTGGACAGGAAGTGAGCCCCCACCACCAATCCCTCTTTCCAGGCTTCCGCTAACTGTAACTTCTGTTCCAGATATGTGTTATGTTACAGACTCAGCTTCGCTGCGAATACAGCCCCCTTACCTGACCCAGAGTTAACTCAAACAAATCCTCTGCTCTCCTTGAATGCAACAATGTACAACACGACTTCCAGGAATAAAACAAGTTTTTTTTTCCAAAAGCATAACATAAGAATGTAAGAAATGGGAACAGGCGTAGGCTGTTCGGCCCCTCGAGCCTGCACTGTCATTCAATAAGAGCATGGCTGATCTTCTCCACGGCTCAACTCCACTTTTCTGCTAATCTATTGCATCCCTCAGCTCGCAAAACCCAATCCACGCCGTCTGTAAATGCATTCAGTGTCCCAGCCTCCAAAACTTTCTGGGTTAGGGAATTCTGGATATTCAATACCTTCTGAGAGAAGACAGTTAAGTACATTACAATTTGAAATCAGTATCCCTTATTCTGTATCTATGTCCCCGAGTTCGAGACTCTGCCCAGGTGTGAAACCATATTCTCAACATCTACCTTGTTAAGCCCCCTCTGTCTCTTGTACGTTTCAGTAATATCACCCTCATTCAATTCAACCCAATGAATACCTTCCGACCAACACAATTTGGACCCAACCAGGATTACCAGTACCTGCAACAAATCCGCAGCCTCCAGCAACGGACCTCCCTCCGGATCCTCCACTCCACGCTTGCAGCCATGCGCCGATACCTACATTCGCTGCAGCTCGACCTACCCCAGCTCAGGACAACTCTCTCACAGACCTACCCCAGCTCAGGACAACACTCTCACAGACCTACCCCAGCTCAGGACAACACTCTCACAGACCTACCCCAGCTCAGGACAACACTCTCACAGACCTACCCCAGCTCAGGACAACACTCTCACAGACCTACCCCAGCTCAGGACAACACTCTCACAGACCTACCCCAGCTCAGGACAACTCTCTCACAGACCTGTAAAGGACCTCTACTGTTCTTCATTTACAGAAGAATCCATAGACTGAACAAACAGTTCTTTCTAGCCATATCAGAAATTAAAGGCAGTAAGTACCAAAAACTTTCATGCACTTACCCCCAAACTCCGGATTCCTCAACTGTTCCAGAAACTTCCATCGGCCTCCGAAACCAGTCCGGCGCCATTACACACGCGGCCGCTACAGCGCCCGCGGCAATAGCCGCAGACGCCGCCGTCGATGACGTCACTTCCGCCCCCACCGACCTCGCAACGTTCATGATCGCGGCCCAAACAACCGCCTCCGGGATCGCCGCACAGACAACCTGCTCTGCGATCGTCATGAAGACAATCGCCAACAGATTGGAAACCTCCGCGAGTATGGGGAAAAACTCTGTCTCCGTGGTCGCCGCAGCTACTTCCGCCCCCAGTGACGTCAGCGACCTGCATTCGGACATCGCCGCATGTGTCTCCGCCCCCCCGCCGCGTTCCGTCACCACGCCTAACCCCGCCCCCCGGCCCAGTTCCGTCACCGCGCCTAACCCCGCCCCCCGGCCCAGTTCCGTCACCGCGCCTAACCCCGCCCCCCGGCCCAGTTCCGTCACCGCCCCTAACCCCGCCCCCCGGCCGAGTTCCGTCACCGCGCCTAACCCCGCCCCCCGGCCCAGTTCCGTCACCGCGCCTAACCCCGCCCCCCGGCCCAGTTCCGTCACCGCGCCTAACCCCGCCCCCCGGCCGAATCCCGTCACCGCGCCTAACCCCGCCCCCCCGCCGACCTCTGTCCCCGCCCCCAGGCCTAACCCCGCCCCCCCGCCGACCTCTGTCCCCGCCCCCACATCCAGCTCCAGTCCCACACCAGGTCCTAGCTCCCCGCCCTGCCGTGTGTTCACCATCCCTCCGGACCTGCCCCTCTCTGAGGATGAGAGATCAGTCCTCAGGAGGGGTCTCACCTTCGTTCCCACACGTTCTCGGGTCAATGAATTCAATACACGGAGTGACATTGAACGATTCTTCCGCCGCCTTCGCCTCCGTGCCTTCTTTTTCAATCAAGACCCTCACCCACCCTCTGATGACCCCTTCTCCCACCTCCAACACACCCCGTCCACCTGGACACCCCGTGCTGGCCTCCTACCTGCCCTCGACCTCTTTATTGCAAACTGCTGCCGCGATATTAACCGCTACCTGAACTCCCACACCCCTCCCACCCACTCCAACCTCTCACCCTCGGAACGCACAGCCCTCCACTCCCTCCGTTCCAACCCCAACCTCACCATCAAACCAGCTGACAAGGGAGGCGCAGTAGTAGTTTGGCGCACCGACCTCTACACCGCTGAGGCCAAACGCCAGCTCGCAGATACCTCCTCCTACTGCCCCCTTGACCATGACCCCACCCCCCACCACCAAACCATCATCTCCCAGACCATCCATAACCTCATCACCTCAGGGGACCTCCCATCCACCGCCTCCAACCTCATAGTACCACAACCCCGCACCGCCCGCTTCTACCTCCTGCCCAAAATCCACAAACCTGACTGCCCCGGACAACCCATCGTCTCAGCCTGCTCCTGCCCCACCGAACTCATCTCCTCCTACCTCGACACGGTCCTGTCCCCATTAGTCCAAGAACTCCCCACCTATGTCCGTGACACCACCCACGCCCTCCACCTCCTCCAGGATTTCCGCTTCCCCGGTCCCCAACGCCTCATCTTCACCATGGACATCCAGTCCCTGTACACCTCCATCCCCCATCACGAAGGACTCAAAGCACTCCGCTTCTTCCTTTCCCGCCGTACCACCCAGTACCCTTCCACCGACACCCTCCTTCGACTGACTGAACTGGTCCTCACCCTGAACAACTTTTCTTTCCAATCCTCCCACTTTCTCCAAACAAAAGGAGTAGCCATGGGCACCCGCATGGGCCCCAGCTATGCCTGCCTCTTCGTAGGGTATATGGAACAATCCATCTTCCGCAACTACACTGGCCCCACCCCCCATCTTTTCCTCCGCTACATTGATGACTGTATCGGCGCTACCTCGTGCTCCCACGAGGAGGTTGAACAGTTCATCCACTACACTAACACCTTCCACCCCGACCTCAAATTCACCTGGACAGTCTCGGACTCCTCCCTCCCCTTCCTAGACCTTTCTGTTTCTATCTCAGACGACCGAATCAACACGGACATCTACTACAAACCGACCGACTCCCACAGCTACCTGGACTACACCTCCTCCCACCCCGCCCCCTGTAAAAACGCCATCCCATTCTCCCAATTCCTTCATCTCCGCCGCATCTGCTCCCAGGAGGACCAGTTCAAAATACGCACAACACAGACGGCCTCCTTCTTCAAGGACCGCAATTTCCCCCCCAACGTGATCGACGATGCCCTCCACCGCATCTCCTCCACTTCCCGCTCCTCCGCCCTTGAGCCCCGCCCCTCCAACCGCCACCAGGACAGAACCCCACTGGTCCTCACCTACCACCCCACCAATCTCCATGTACAGCGCATCATCCGCCGTCACTTCTGCCACCTCCAAACGGACCCCACCACCAAGGATATATTTCCCTCCCCTCCTCTATCAGCTTTCCGTAGAGACCACTCCCTCCGCGACTCCCTTGTCAGATCCATACCCCCCACCAACCCAACCTCCACTCCCGGCACCTTCCCTTGCAACCGCAGGAGGTGCAACACTTGCGCCCACACCTCCCCCCTCACTTCTCTCCAAGGCCCCAAAGGAAACTTCCATATCCGCCACAGATTCACCTGCACCTCCACCCACATTATCTACTGCATCCGCTGCAGCCGGTGTGGCCTCCTCTATATTGGGGAGACAGGCCGCCTACTTGCGGAGCGATTCAGAGAGCACCTCTGGGCCACCCGGACGAACCAACCCAATCACCCTGTAGCACAGCATTTCAACTCCCCCTCCCACTCCACCGAGGATATGCAGGTCATTGGACTCATCCACCGCCAAACCACAACAACGCGACGGTCGGAGGAGGAGCGTCTTATCTTCCGACTGGGAACCCTCCAACCACAGGGGATGAACTTGGACTTCACCAGTTTCTTCATCCCCCCTCCCCCCACCTTGTCTCAGCTGAATCCCTCCAGCCCGGCACCGCCTTCCTGACCTGCAGTCTTCTTCTTGACCTCTCCGCCTCCACCCTACTCCGACCTATCACCCTCACCTTGACCTCTTTCCACCTATCACATTTCCAACGCCCCTCCTCCAAGTCCCTCCTCCCTACCTTTTATCTTCTCCTGCTGAACACTCTCTGCTCATTCCTGAAGAAGGGCCTGTGCCCGAAACGTCGAATCTTCTGTTCCCTAGATGCTGTCTGACCTGCTGTGCTGTTCCAGCAATAAAGTTTCACCAATGAATAATTGCCTCACCAGTTTTGATTTACTCAATAATTGAACCCTTTTATCCCAGGAACCTGCCTAATGAACCAAACTAGTTACTTGCTGCGTCAGCATGCAGACTTTATGGTTCATTCACAGGAACACTCCAATCCCTTTGTACTGCTCTTTAGTTTGGGAGTCCTCTTCAATAAATAACAGCCTGCCTTTTGGTTCTCAGTGTCATTCCCAAACTCGCATGTATATTGCACTCAGCTCTCTCTATCAGGCTATCAGGATAGATTGTCAATAACTGAAGCCGTTGGACTGATAATTGTGGTAATCCAGTAGACACATCTTTGACATAAAGATCGATTAAGCCTGACTCTACGATTTCTATGCTAGTAAAGTATCCACTATACTATGAGGTTCTGTCTTATGTACGAACCGTCATTTTCTGATACTCGTGGAAAATCTCTGGAAACCCTCATGTCTACCAGTCGCCTTTCATTACTTCCAGTTGTTAAATTCTCAGGGATCTCCCGAAAATCAAATGCATGATTTTACAGGCAAAATGTAGATCCCCTTTCACAGAACCATGCTGACTCTGTGTGAAGCTTTTCTCAATGCCCTGCAATTCCTTCTGTACTAACAGACTCGCAGATTCCCAGCAATAATGGTTAGACTAAATAGTTCCAGTTTTCTGTCTCGTCCCTTTCTTGAAGACAGGCGCCACATTAGAGGGTCTCCAGTTTCACTGGAACACCCCTGTAATCCAAACAGTTGTGGACTATTTCGCACAGTGCCACCAGTTACTCTGTAAGTTAAAATCAGCAATGAATTAATGCTAACCTGCCTACCCTTAGCCTTATCTGTTTGTTAACAACCTTGTACCTTTTGTTAGGGACAGTTCAAGTACTTCCCTCCTATTATCATTTGGTTTATATCATTTAAATATTTGCAGCACCTATCATTGTGAGGAATGTTGTAAAATACTGGTGTAAATTATCTGCCTGTTGTCTGTAGCCAGTTCCCCAGTCACAACCTCCAAATGTCCTCAATATACATTCCTCACTTTCTTTCTCCGAAAGGTCACACACTCATCTTCTTTTCATATACTCATTTTCTTTTCATATACACGGAAAAGCTCGGGATGCTTGCTTTTATATTTCTTGCCAATTTACTGCATCATGTATTTTCTCCCCTTTACCTATAATGTGAGAGAATGTGTTCTCTAATTGGAGAGGGGGATCCTGGAATCAGGAAGAAGTGATGAGAAGGGAAGAGAATACAGCAGCAATGACAAGGGGTTCTGTGGGTAATACTGGAAGCACAGCTGAAATTCATGCCTAGCATCTGTTTATGGTCCCTGAAATAAACGACCGAAATTAGGCCCTACACTAATGCTCATCAATTTGTGATTGAATAGTATCCTTCACAGCTTTAAGTTCATCTTCTTATCGATTCCTTATTTTTGAACACCCGCTGACCTTCCTCTGGATTAATTTCCAAATCCCGCTTCAGACCAGATGTGAGACAGAAATTTTCAATTTAAATGTCTGGTTCGTTACAATTATTCAGGAGGAACTTCTGCATGTGGATGAAAACATGATCAGCGGAGGCTGACTCCATTCTCCCAGTTTCTCCATCTCTGTTGTTTCTGTTTGATGATGCCTCATTCCAATGATCTGCCGCTGACGTGACTGCCTTTTCCCTCAAACCAGAAATCCCCTAACTCCAGTGGACAAGGCCTTGAGCTGTTACTGTCCCATCTCCCGCGCTTCTCCCAGCCCCTTCTTCCCAGAGCAATGATAGACCTCCCCATGTCCTCACTTCCCACTGCAATAGAATCCACATTCACGTAATCAACTTCCACTAGTTTCACCACCTCCAACAGGACAGCACCATCAAACACATCTTTCCTTCCCCTCCACTGTCAGCATTTCACACGGGAACCCTCCATTACCCCGAATATTTCCGCACTCTCCCATGGCACCTTCCCATGCAAATGCAGAAGCTGAAAAACTTACCAATTCACCTCTTCCCTCCTCACTGCCCAAGGCCCCAATCACACCTCCCAGTTGCAGCAGCATTTCACTTGTAATCTTTCAATCCGGTCTCCTGTCATTGCTGCTCACAATGCAGTCTCCTTTACAGAGGGGAAACGAACAGAGACTGCACTGGGAAGACTTCCACTCAATCTGTTGGAATAACTTTAACTCTCTCGTTGTTTCCCATTTCGAAAATGTCCCTTGATCTCATGCTAACATTTCAGTCCTGGGCTGCTGCAATGTTCAAATGAAGCACAGCCTAAGCCTGACTAACACCCCACTTTACACTTTTGTATGTTACAGCCTGTAGGAGTTAATATACAATTTCATAACTTCACAGCCTGACCCCATTATGGCTGTTCTCCATTTTTCATGTGTTCTCCCTTCTGGTCTTCCCATGACCTTGCTGGTTGAGTCTTAGAGAGAATAGAGAGAAATCAGCTTTCATCCATCACATCTTAATTTAAAACCGTTTCACATCATTCCCTCGCTCACCAATTTTAAAAGCCCATTTATATACTGCCACATCCTCTTTTCTCTGGTCACGCACACTCCACCTCTGACAAGGTATTAAAAAGCCAATTTTAAAAGTGTCACAAGGGATTTGAAACGCTAACTCTGTTTTGCCGGCCCTATAGATGCGGCCACACCTATTGCCTTTCTCCAGAATTGAATAGGCACAGCACAAATTTTCAATTAAACAAATAAATATAGACACTGGAAATAAAGATACAAATATTGTTGGAGAAACTGCGGGAGCTTTGTAGAAGGGTCACTGTTCATGAAAAATCAACTCTACTTTCACTCCAGGAAATGCTGCCACACCTGCTAAGTTTCTTCAGCAATTTCTGCTTTTGATCGAGATCCACAGACTTGTGTCAAAGATTCTTAAAAGCCCTGTCCAACATGGAGCACCATACACCCGGAAGTAAACGGTCATACCACGTGCACAAATCCATTGGCACTGAAACTACAAAATGCTGGCAGCACTGACACAACAGCACTCTTCCTCATGATCAGTGACTAAACCAGAGGGAAACACATTCACATCAAACACAAATGATGGTATTATGGGAATAGAAAAGATTCAAGATGAATATGTTAAAGTGTTTGAGTAATGTAACAAATTGGAGGTGTGACACTAGGGAGAGACCCTAACAGAATGATACTATGAAAATGGAAGCCTTACCAAATCAGAAAACAGGTTAGGTCACTGAGTACAAGGCTGATGAGTCAATGGGAATTGGTATGAACTGGAGGACAATCAGTAGAATTGAATTACAGATATTGCAGCTCAAACTGGGCATTCATGTGGTTCTCGAGATCTCAGCAGCAGCAGCAGAATTGTATTCAAGCATAATCTGTAATTTTTTCAGTCTGGGATAATCCCTCAGTCTACCATAACCAGCAAGCAGATCTATGGTTCAGTGACGAGTGTGGGTGAACATCCCAGAGTCAGAACCATGTGTACCTAAACATGATGACAAGCTATTAAAACTACCGCACTTGACGGGTTACATTCTAGACAGCAGAACTAACATCTGATGCAGAGGGTGAAATGATCCTGATACAAGTAGATCGAATCTAAGCTCTGCCATCCTGCATCATCCAGACATAAGTGTTGATGGACTATTAAACAACTCACTGGAAGAGACAACTCCACAAAAATCCCCATACTACAGAAGAGAAATGCCCTGTATATCAGTGTAAAAGACAAGGATGCAGCATCTGCACTATCCTCAGGCAGACATGTTGAGTGGGTGATCCACCTCACCCTCGCCATGATGCCCACAGAAGCACATATGCCAGTTTTCAACCAATGTTATTCGCTGCACGTGACATGAAGAAACACAGTAGATACTACAAAGGCAATGGGCCCTGGCCCCATTCCTGCAATAGGACTGAAGACTTGTGTTGCACAACAAGCCGTGTCCCTGGGGAAGCTGTTTCATTCCAGCTGCAAATCTGACAATGTGGAAAATTACTCAGCTATGTCCAATCCCCGAAGAGGAGAATAATTACAATCTGACCAATTACCACCCCCTCAGTCCCATTGCTATAATCAAATTGATGGTAATTCTTTTTGACAGAGCTTTCAAGTAGCACCGAAATAATCAGGTCAGTATGGTTTCCGATAGGTCCCTATGAGGAGGTGGTGCTGTTGTGGAAATGTCACTGGATTATTAACCCAGACCAGGCTAATGCTCTGTCAACTGGTGGAAGTTAAAAACAAGTAATAAAATATCGAGATCTAGCATCTGGTGCGAGGAACAGTGACCTTGAAGCCAGTATCAATTATAAACACCAAATTCCTTCTCCAATGTACTTTCAGGAAATGAGTCACATATGCTTTCCTGGTCTGGCCTAAAAGTGACTCCAGACGCACAGGTATGTGATAAACTCTTCAATAGTCTTTGAAACGGCTGAGCAAGACACTCAATTGTATCAAACCGCTCCGAGATATTAAAGGATAACCCGGACAGAACAGCCAGCACTAGACTCAGTATTGGAAAAGGGAATGGATACACAGTCCTGTTGATCCTGCAGAGGCCTCCTTCCTAACATCTGAGAGCTTGTGACAACATTTACAGAGCAGTCCCACAGACTGCACAGAAGCATCAGGAAAGGAGGAGGTCACACAACACATCGAGCATTCCCCATTCTAGCTCATGGAGAAAATCTCCCCAATGCAGTTTTCCCCACAGTGTGTCCATATTCCTTGGTATGTTCAAACATCCGGACATATATAATAGGAACTGCAGTAATCGCTTTGATCCATCAATTTTGCTCCTCCATTCAATACACAGGTAGTTCTCCAATAATGCGTGTTTATTAAACATGATTTGGCTGCAACACAATTCGTGAATGGTGCCCCTCTCTTTATATAGCGAACTCCTGTTCAGTGTGATGTCATTCCTGGCTGAGCACCCGCGGAACAGAAAATCCCAAACTCAGGATCCTCTGTCTGCAAAATGCACCCTCAGTGTGTTCAGCTAAAACTGGAATGTAATTCACTCTGCAAGCCTTGAAACTGAGCCTTAAACTGGGAATTGTAGTTTAAAGGAACTTTATGTCAAACAAGGGGAGAATCTTGGGGAGAACTGGAATTCCGTGTCGAGATCACGTGGTCAGCCGTGCCGCATGCTTTCTTGTGAAGCGCTTGGTGTAGTCAGTGATTGTCGTGTTAAAGTGTTACATTTACAGCACTATGTCATTAAAATATAAGAGCTAAAGATTTAAATGGATTGTGCTATCATTTGTGATAGGCTATTTTTTTTATTGTCTTTTAATGATATTATTGGGGGTTCGCCCTTCCCCTCTATTTCCCACAGGGCCCATTATTTATATTGCACCATTTTCTATAAGACGGTTTTCCACAAGAACAAAGCTTCCCTGTTAACAGAGAACTACTTGGAAAAATCGCTGATCCTGCAATTCCACACCATATTCCTGCGCTGTTCCCATTCCTTTAGTGTCTTGATTCCTTATTTATATTCAGTGCCTTGTCTTCCACAGTCTTGTATTGTCAAGAATTCTTGAGGTTCGCCAGTCTTTGAGTACAGAGATTTATTCTCATCTTAATGCGCAGTGGCCTGTCTATACCTAATACTGTGGCCCCTTGATTTAGACAGCCCTGCTTCCATACTGTCTCGCCTATCGGAGATTTATATATTTCACTAAGATCTCCTCTCATTTTCACAAACCTCTTGAAATACAGGCCTAGTCGCCCCAAACTCTGGTTCCACAACAAGCCTGTCATTCCAGAGATCATCTGGTCGTCCTTCTTTGCTCGCTGTCAATGTCAGTTTTGTCCTTTATTAGATGAGGAGACCAAAACTGCACGCAATAGTGCACAGTGTTCGAGATGGGGTCTCACCAACGCCCTGTACAGCTGCAGTAAGACACGCTTTCTCCTTTACTCAAATCCCCTTGAAATGAAGATCAACACACCATTTATCTTCCTACTGCTTTCTGTGATCACAACCAATCACAGAAGCATAGAATCTGTACCGTCAGAAAAGCAGCACGAACTACATTCGTCCTACTTTTTTTTACATGAAATCAATAGCGTAACTATTATGATACTACAAGAGTTGGCTCAATTACATTTTAATGGTTGTGAGATTATCCATCAGAATTCCCCTCTCAGGAAGTTTATTCCTGACCTCAACACCCTCTGTGTGAAAAACAAATTTTGAATCCTCCCTGAACATCAAACACTTCATTTAAAAGTGTGCCCCCCTGTTATTGACCCTCTGACTAAAAGGAATAGCTGAGGTCGATCCACCCTGTCCATTCCCCATGTAATCTTATCCTACTGAATCATATTCCCTTCAGCCTTATCTAAAGAAAACTAAACAATGCGAGTTCATTCAGCCTCTCTCCATAGCTGATATTCTCCATCCCAGGGAAGATCCTGGTGAATCTCCTCTGCACCACCTACAGTGAATCACATCCTTCCTGTAATGTGGCTCCCAGAACTTCACACAGTATTCCATATTAGCCTAACTAAAGTCCTGTATAGCTTTTACAATCTGCGTCTCGATGAATAATGGCGATGCCAACAGTCGCCTGTGATTTCTTAAATAACCTATTATTCTGTCCAGTCACATTCAGGGATGTGTGGAGAAGCACCCTCTGAGCTTCCTAGTGTGCTGCCATTCATTGAGTCCTCCTCTGTCTGGTTCCTTCTTCCAAAGTGCATCACCTCATACTTATTAGGGTTACATCCCATCTGCCATTGATCTGCCCATCTGACCATTTCATCCACACCTTCCTCGAAATACTTCCTCCTCACTGCCAACCACCCAGCCAATCGTATGTCAAACACACATTTATTTTCACTCTCCCCACCACCCCACTCCATATTCATGTCTATATCATTTATAAATACCACAAGTAATAAGGGACACAGCACTGATCCCTGTAGTACACCAGGGAACACTGGGCTACGGACACACAAACAGCCTTCTCCCACCACCCTCAGTCTCCTTACACGAAGACAATATGAATGTCACTTACCAAGTTACCCTTGATATCATGAGATTGTACTTTCTTTATCAGTTTCCCCTGTGGGGCTTTGTCAAAGGCCTGGCTGAGAAACCATATAAATGTCCTCTTCGAAATAAATAAATAAAACTTCTGCATGACTTCCCTCTAATGACTGCATGCTGGCTATCCCTGATCAAACATTGCCTTTCTAAGAAGGGCATATGCCCGAAACATCAATTCTCCTGCTCCTTGGATGCTGCCTGGCCTGCTGCGCTTTTCCAGCAACACATTTTTCAGCTCTTTCTAAACTATGATCAGTTTTCTCCTTCCTTATTTAATAAAATAGTTTCCGTGACACTGATCTGATACTCACGGATCTAGAGTTGCCTTGTCTATCTCCACCAGCCTTCCTGTAAAGGATGCCCCCCCCACCCCCCACCGTCCTCTGACCCTTCTCCTTTGACCCGAATCTATTGAAACATTTGAGTCAGACCCTTTTATCCCTTGTCTCCCACTGCAACCTGTGTTACAACTCATCTAGACCTGGGGACGTCTCGATTTTATACCTGCCAAAACTATCAATCACTGCTCGCATCTTATATCAACCATCTCAAGAGCTTCCCAGTCCAGTCTTCTTCAAACAATTACATGCCTCCTCCTTCTTCCAAATAAAACGGATGAAAAGTTCTCATGTCACAATCTACCAATGTTCTGCAGCTTCACAAACAAATTGCCCCCTTGATTGAGTCACCATTCCCTTTTGATGTTTACACTTGTGAGGGACATATGCATATTGTACGCCTTACAGTGTTTCTATAGGTAACCAACATTGCCTGTGTTTCATTATGTCTTTTACATGTACTCTTCAAATGTACTGAAGCCAACTTATCACCATACGTTCATGGCTTGCATGACTCAGAAATATACACGTAATGTAAGAAGCAAAAACTGTTTTGTATTCAGATGTCATGTAAAATTATTTTTTTTTTAGGATCACAATTCCATAAAGCTCCTTCACACCAACGTTTCCAATTAGCTCTCATGGTCATACAACACCAAATCCAAAATCACCTGATCTTTAGCTGGGTGCTCAACCGAATCCATTCAAATAATCCATCTCATACACATTCATGAAATCCATTTTCCCAGCATTAACATGCAGTTCGGTTAATACTGTTCAGATGTAATTTGAAGCTGTCCTTTATTACTGCAGTACCACAAACGTGTGCAGCTAATTTCCTATTTTATAACATACCCAACATTTATATTGCAGCTTTCACTTTGAAATATAGCTCCTATCAATGTTTTCTTCTCCTTGATGTTTCTAACCGCCACCTTAGCAGATTCCATGGAATCAGAGTTACGTGGGCTCTGGGGAGATTAACGGTAGACTCAGGTGTGATGTTTGGCGAGGCAGGTCTCAACATTGATATCGTCTCACCACACCTTACCAGTTCTTCTCGAGTGTCATTGTGACATTATCAGCAGATCTCCCGTTATGCTGTAGAGTAGAGAAGGACAATGATCTTTCAGCATTGCTGTGTGTTCTTCCAGAGAGCTGAGGCTGCTCTAAACTGAGTGGGAGCCTTACAGCAGGTTGGTAAAGTGTTGCTGCTGCTGTACACGATTTTAATGGGATCACATCTGGTGTCGTGGGCACAGATTTAATCTCCCCACTGAGGAAAGGATATTGGGATTAATTTAGAGATTTTTCGCTCAACTGATTTCTGCAATGAAGAGGTTAATCATAGAATCGCTACATTGTGAAACAGGTCATTTGACCCATCGACTCCACACTGATCCTTCCAAGATCATCCCATCCAACCACAAAACCTCCCCACCCCCCACCACCCACCTATCCCTGTAACCTGTATGACTGATGAACGTAGCCTGCACATCCCAGTACGTGATGAGTAATTTAGCATGGCCACTCCATCTAACCTGCACATCTTGGGCCTATGGGAGGAAACTGTAGTACCTGGACAAAACCCACGCTGACATTCGGAGAATGTGCAAACTGCACATGGACAGTCAACTAAGGCTGGAATTGAACCTGGATCTTTGGTGCTGTGAGGCTGCACTGCTAACAACTAAATTAGCCAGTACGAGTAACACAAGTTGCCTGCACAATTCAGCCCTCGAAATGTGACCTAACAGCAGGGTGATTCCATAAGTCCCCAAACCTTCACTGAACAAGAGGAGGAGGACATTGAGAAAATTGAGCGACTTGTTCAGGAACAGGAGTTGGACACTCAAGCCATAGAAACCATAATGTTGGATCACCAGGCGGGTAATCAGCCAATCGAGACTATAAAGAGGACATTCAGCCCATCGACACTGTAATGTTGGAACACCAGGAGGACATTCAGCTCATTGAGACTATAGTGTAGGAACACTAGGAGGACATTCAGCCCATCGTGTGTGTAAAGCAGGAACAGAATGTGTCCAATCAGCCACTCATGCCTCTTGTACCGCAATTGCAGGAGATCTTTTACAGCCTTGTTCCTGTTACACGGGAAATGAAAGGGAGTGTAGAGGTTATAGAAAGGAAAGAAATTAGAATAACCAACCACACCAGGGAATGGAAACATTTGATCAAACTGGTGGTATTGAAGACAATTTTTTAGAATCTGTTATGAAGGAATTAGTAACAGGAGGTTTTCAATGTCAAGCCACAATTCATCACATGGTTTTATGAGGGATAAATCATGTTTGAATGATTTGACGAACATCTTTTATAAAAGTGACAAACCAGGTGGATAAAGGGGATCCTATAGATGTATTCTAACTGGACTTCCAGACAGCATTGCATAATGTCTCACAAAAAGATTAATATGCGAGACAAGATCACGTTGGGTTAGGAAAGAAAATTGCTAGGAGAGAGCAGTGGCTAACAAATAAAAATCATGAAATGGAGATGCGGGTTCTGGACTGGGTTGGACAAGGTCAAAAATCACACGACGCCCTGTTACAGTCCAATGGAAACACAAACCTCCGGAGCGCTGCACCTTCATCAGGTGTTAGTGTGAGAGGAAGATCTTAGACACCATTTAGAAGGAAAAGATCAAAAGGTTGTACAGCTCATGCACATGAATTTAACACATGCAAGATGGCTCCTAAATCTTTAATCAGTGAGAATGGAGGTGTAGGTTTTGATTGATTAATATGCAAATCGCAGAATTTCTTTCAAGTCACTGCTTCGAGAGACCTTGAGGTATTATCGATGTAAAGGAGGTGAGCCCTCTGGTCAGAAATGTATTTTAGGGGTGAGGCTTTGTTTGGAGTCTGTCTGTGTCTTCACCTGGAGTCAGACTGGGTTTATATCCAACGCAGTAAGTTATAAAGTACACATTGACTGACTGCCTACAATTTGCATGTTTGTTGAACAAAATAGAATATATCTGGAAAGACAAATGTGCATATACAAATTCAGTCCACAGGTTTGTATATATGTGTGTGTATATGTGTGTGCATGTGAAAGAGGGCGGGTGTCTGTGTCAAGGGGAGAGAGAAATAGACAGTGTGCATGCGAGGCAGACTGTGTGCGTGAGTGTGGGAGGGAGAAAGCGTATGTGTAAGCGTGCGTGTGACATACAGAGGGCGCATGTGAGAGAGGGGAGTTTGAGTGTGTGTGTGTGGAGCAGATAGGGCGAGTGTGCGTGAGTGTGTGTAAAGGGGAGAGTGACGCTGTGTGCTTGTGCAGGCTGAAACACAGATATGACAGATCCCTTTTCCCAGACACACCAATCCGTGGTTTCTGAGCTTCCCCTCTCTGCAGCGTCTGCTCCATTTGTTGTTCATGTTACAGACCCAGATGCTGTAACTACACTCCCCACTCTCCATCCAGAGTTTGGTCAACAAATCCTCAGGTCTCCCTGAATATCTGAGGCAGCTCACAGCTAAACCTCCAGCAAACCATCCCCAGCACATCCACTAACTTTTCAATAACAGGAGTCAGTCAGAAGCCCCTCAGCTACAAGACAGATGCCTGGCCCTTCACAATGATATTCGAGGGGCTTCCTCGTATTAATTACCGCACTTTTAGCTGAGAGGGATGAACACAGGCGTTCAGTGGACAGGCGCAGACCAAGTTTCAAAGACGTGTCTCAAAGTTGCTGAAACCCTCTGGTCCAACATGAAGCATCACATAGGACACACCAGAAAGTAAATAACAGCCTGACACACATCATTTAATCGTTTCCGTGCTTCACAATGCCAGCACTCGATACACTGGCCAGGCAAAATCCAAGGTCAGGGAAAGATACAGAGGGAAAATCACATGAAAGATAGAAACAGGCAATTCAGAAACTGAGAACCTGATGTGGAAACATGGAGGGGAAAGACAAGACAGAGGAGTGTGTCTAAGTGGAGGAGTTAGTCATTGGTGCGCTCAATTACAAGAATGACAACATGAATAAATCATTGCTGGATGAGTCGAAAATGTCTGTGACATCTAATACTGAATCTCCCGCACAGAATCAGCCCAGACACGATAATCTGGGGCAAGGTAACAGCCCAGCATAGAGAACTGTGCAGACTATGCCAATGTATTGCTGAGTAGGCTGGACTATCTGCCTAGCATGGGAAGTATTGCAAACCTTTGTCAGTATATTGCTGCTCCACTTGCACTGGATGTCTGCCGAGCAATGGAAGGTTTACAGCCCATACTGCAAGTAACTGTGGCTCTCACAAATTAAAGTCCTGTATCTCCATGCAGCAGCTCAACGTAAGTGGTTTTACGTACGCATGCGTGTGGAGGTCTAGGGTGGTGGTAGATGTGAAAATCATTGTCCGAGAGAGAATACACACGGAAAAAATGATTTTCAATATCAACAACTGGTAGACATTGGAATCATGGGTAAAGAGAGATGGAGGAACGTTCATGGACCAATCTGTGGAAATGCTTGAGAATATTAAAGTAAACGCATTGCAGGACCCGATAACAATATAGATCAGAGTGCACAGGAATGACATGTTGTATGGGATTTTAGTGTATGTTCATATCCAAGCCATGGAGTAATGACTCCGATTTGCTTCTGAAGGTTGAAAGCTGGGAGGGTCAGCAGCAGATCATTGGCTTCATTAAGACTGTATTTCATTGCTCAACTTTCTAAGAGCAGATGGGATGAACCAATGAAGTATATTCTGAAGGTGTTAGTAGTTGAAAATAGGAATGGTCAGGGTCTGGTGTTAGGAATCAGGGATCATGTCATGGCCAAAAGAAACATTACAGTTAGGACTCATCTGTTTCAGACTTCGAAATTGGCCAGGTATTAGATGGAGTCGGAGGAAATTGATTTTATAACTAGAACAGAAGATGGTGACCGCCCTACTCTGAAAACTTAAGTAAAAACGGCAGTAATAACATGAATGAAGGTTCACAACTGAAATTGAGAAAGTCAACACATAAGTCTAGGAGGGACACTGCGAGAAGCAAAGAGGGAGTGAGTGAAGAAACTAGCACCCTGATGCAGTTAGAATATCTGCATCAGCAGGAATAATAACAGCAGCAAGCGGAGTAGAGTCATGAAAAGAACAGTGTTACATTCAAACCCGATTTATAGATTTAATGATTGAACATGAGACTTACCAGGGGCACTGATGATAGCCAGGATTGGATAATTAAAAAAATGATGAATGCAAATTACCCATATGATCTTACTTAGTACTGAGATTGATCATAATATGTAGAAAGGTGCCAAACTTCCGATGATAAACCCCTGTCCATTATTTGAACTTGTCAGTCCATTGTTCTCACATTCTGATCCATTGTTGGAACATTTTGTCTAATGCTCCCAGATCCTGATCTATCTTCCCCCACTCTGGAGCTGCTGATCCCAGTTAATGCTGTCGATGATGCTTCCACTCATACTATGGGATAACACGTTGAATGGAGCCCATTTATCATTACAAGCTGGAAACCCACCACTGGGATAATTACAATCCATGGAAAGTGATATTAATCACAGTCACTGAACAAACAGGCTCAGTTGACTACTTCCTTACATCACTTTTCCTATCCCAATAAAAGGGAATATTTACTCAGTCTGGCGGAAAAGATGAGGGTTGCTGATGGATGGACCATCAATCTTCCAATCTTTTTAATCTTTCCTGCTTGGATGTAGAAGTATTGCCAGAACATTGCAGGGTTATATATGTTCCACCCTGTTTATAAAAGGAGATAGGAATAAAATAACAGACCACCTGCATAAGATGATGGGCGGGCAGGTTCCCAGAGACCTTAATCCAGGGTAAAATATGCATTGCCCATTGACTCTATGTAGTGCTGCAACTGATTTAACGTGCACTGTCATTATTTTTTTTCCATGAACTTGAGACATCGTTCAGAGCATCGAGACTGCTGCTCAAGAAAGGGAGGAAGCAATTCTGCCCTCATTGTGCCTGTTACAGAGATAGGAATTGACCATTCAGCCTTTCTGACCTGTTAGAGTGAGATAGGAGGAGGCCATCCCTTCCAATCGTGCCATTCAGCATCTTGAATCTGTTGGGGGAGAGGGGACGCCATTCATCCTCTTAGGCTTGTTACAGAGGGACAGGAGGAGACAATTAATCCTCTCGAGTCGGTGACAGAGGGACAGGTGACTAACCTTGTTTCGGCAACCACTTTGAAAAGCTGCTTGGGAGATACTCACGGCAGGAAAGTGGGAGGCATTCACAAATGAAATTAGAGAGTCTAGCCACAGTATGTTCCTATTCATGAGCAGGGTAAGACTGGCAGGTGTAGAGAATGCTGGATGGCTAGCGAAATTGAGGCGATGGTTAAGGAAGAGAAGGAAACCTACGATAGGTGTAGATAGCAGGGATCGAGTAAATCCTTCGAGGAGAACAAGGGCAATAAGATTATAATCAAGAGGTAAATGAAAAGGGCAACATGGGGACATGAGACATCTTCAGCAAATAGGGTAAGGGAGAATCCAAAGAGATTTTGCAAATACGTGAAGGTTAAATGAGTAACTCGGGAGAGAACAGGTCTGTTTAATGTTCAGCAAGACCACCTATTTGTGGAACCATAGGAGATCGGTGAGCTACTAAATGAATATTTAAAACAGTATTTACTCTGAAGAAGAATACGGAAGTTAGAGAACTTGGGAAATAGGCAGTGACATCTTGAATCCTCGGATGCTGCCTGAATTGATGTGCTCTTCCAGCACCTCTAATCCAGAATCTGGTTTCCAGCATCTGCAGTTATTGTTTTTACATCTTGAAAAGTGTCCAGATTAAAGAAGTGGAGGGGCTGGAATTCTTATAATGCATAAAGGTAGATAAATCCCTGCGACCTGATCATTGTATGTGGAAGGGCAAGGACTGATTAGAGATGCTCGACATGGCTTTATGCATGGGCAATAGTGTCTCAATAACATGAACAAGTCTTTTGAAGATGTGATAAAGAAGATTGATGAAGATACAGAAGTAGAGGTTGGCTACATGGACTTCAGTAAGGCATTCGACACACTGGTTAGCAAAGTTACATCACAGAATCCAGGGAGAGCTGAGTGCAATTGGCTGTAAGGTAGGAGACAGAGATGGTGGTGGAAGGTTGTTTTTTGGTCTGGAGGCCTGTGCCCCGCAGTGTGCACAAGAATCCAATGGACGTTGCCATTCACAGAAATGATTTGTATGTGAGTTTAGTAGGAGTGGTAAGGGTGTTTGAAGACAAACACCAAAATACTGGTAAAGACAAATCATTCCCTCATTGTACAGGGGGCACAGACATTTCTGCACATGAGAATGTTCCACTCTGAGATGTGTAGAGGTCAGTGAAGATGGTAAGGTCAGAGTACAACGGGATCCTGATCAGATGGGCGAAAGGGCTGAGGAGTGGCAGACGGAGTTTAGTTTAGACAAACATATGGTGTATCATTTGGTAAGTCAAATCGAGGCAGCACTTATACGTACGATCCTGGGAAGGGTCGACAAACACACATGTGAATAGAAATTATTGAATTTCTACAGTGTGGAAACAGGCTCTTCAGTCCATCATGTCCAAACTGACCCTCCAAATAGTATACCACCAGACACACCCATACATTACCCCGGTTACTCTACATTTCCCACAGCTAATTCACCTAACCTACACATCCCTCAATACTGCAGAACAACTTAGCATGACCACTGCAGAGAAACTGTGAAAATGGACAAATCGCACACAGTCACCAAAGGGTGGGATTGAACCCGAGTCTTTGTTGCTGTGAGCCAGCAGTGCTGACCACTGAGCCACCATGACCTCTCAGTGATCTGCTCAGAGCGACTGCATTCTCTCACTTTCTCTGGAACATTCACATCTGTTTAGATGTTGCTGAATTCCAGCTGGGACCTCCAACATGTCCCCCTTTACCCTCATCCGAGGATTCACCCCCTCCCAAACTTTGATGGTCTGGGCGTTCCGCTGTAACTGACCCATCTCCTGCACACTTCAGCCCTCACCTCTTCCCCTCCTTCCCAGATCAATTCATCCATTAATATTGCAGTATGCACAAATAAATGCCGAGCTAAAATAAAACAAAGATCTGCAGATGCTGGAGACCAGAAATAAAAACTGTTCTGATGAAGAGTCCCCAGATTTTACGTACAAACATTGCTGTCTTCCTACGGGTGCTTAGGAAGTGCTTAAGAACTCGCCGAGTTCTACCAGAAATTTCATGCATAACTAATTCCGTTTATATTGTGTGCAAAATCTGCTCTGCAGTTTTGCCTTCTATTTGTTTCACCTTGCTGTTTCTAAACTCCTCCCAAACTATTCCTGAGTAATCTGAGCACCGTGGGCTGTGGTGTGATTAATGGTACATTCATTCAGTGAGATGTTCCCTGAGGCCTTTCTTGAAGTTAATACAATCTCGCTGCCTCTTGTTTGTCATTCTCAATGGGAATGATGAGATTCTGCCTGGGTCTCCCCTTGCGCTGACGGAGTGGAGAAAGACATTGATCTCCCGTCAATGGAGTCCATTTGGCCCGATGGCTAAGTCTGCTCTCACCTGGAGTGGGGCAATCTTAGAACAGTCAGGTATGATCTAGTCTCATGGCCACCACTCCTGGTCCTGAGGGAAGTCGAAGTCCTGCCTGTTACCCTCCCCAACCAGGAGGAGCTCCATGCACCTGCCCACAATGTGGGTTTGAGGAGGGCAGTAATGTCCCCCTGCCAGCTACATATACGCTCAATATAGGAGGTGTGCAGGATAGCTGCACACGGAATGCTTGTCCCAGTGCACTATGGGCTTTCAAAGATGGCGCTTGTTCCCGGGATGCTATTTACTTCCTAGATCGCTGGTGAGCTGGGAGGTGGTGTGGGAATGGTGTGCTGTAAGAGTGAGGGGAAAGCCAACTTATCTCTAAATGTGTGGGCTCGAAGACCAATTAATGTGAGGAGTTTGGTAAAATCCACTCAGTCACACAGTGGGAATTGCTCCCCAAACTCAACTCAACTAGCACTTTACATACAAACAAGACGAATTATTAAAATTAATCCAGAAGAACACAAGGACGAGGAGCAGGAGAAAGCCATCTGACCCCTCAAACTGGCTCCACCATTTACTAAGATCAATGTGGATCTTTTAATAGACTCAGCGCCACTTACCCGCCCTCTCGCCATTACCCATATTTCATTTACTGCTCCAAAATATACTTTTGCCTTAAAAACATTCAGCGAAGTAGACTCAACTACTTCACTCAGCAGGCAATTACAAAATTCAGGTGAAGATGTTCCTTCTCAACTCAGTCCTAAATCTGCTCCCTCATTTTGAAGCTACTCCCCTTAGTTCTAGTTTCACCCAACAATGAAATCAATCTCCCTGCTTCTATCTTATCTATTCCCTTCATAATTTTATGTTCCCATAAGCCTCCCCACATTCTTCTAAATTCCAATGAGTATAGTCCCAGTCTACTTAATGCCTCCTCATTATTCAGTGCTCTCAAATCTAAAGTCAGCATAGTGAAACTCTGCTGCACCCAAGACAGTGCCAGCACGTTGTTTCTCAAGTAATTAGGCCAAATATGTACAACGGACACCAGCTGCAGCCTTACCAGCACAATGTCAAACTGCAACATAACATTCTGTTTAAAAGTGCATCCCTTAAGCAATGAAGGATAATATTTATTTTGTCTTCTTAATTATCTGCAAAACAACGTTTTGTGAGCCCTGCACAATGATACCGAGCTCCCTCTGCACAACAGAATGCTGAAACGTTTTCACCATTTAAAAATAGTCCTTTTTACACTTAATCCTCCAAAGATGGATAACACAACAGTGTACTCCCATTGCCAGACCTTTGCCAACGCACCGAGTCTGTGTATATCACTCGACCTGATATGGCCTGATTTGCCTTTCCAAAATCCAACAGCTCATAGTTACCTACATCTGCCATTCCTCGCGACATTGGCCCACCTGATTAAGATGCTGTTGTATTCTGAACTGACGTTCTTCACTGTCCATTACACCTCCAATGTTGGTGTCTTCTGTAAACCTACTGACTATACCTCATATATTCCCATTCATGTCATTTACATAAGAACTCAATATCCATCCTTGCAGCACACAGCTGCTCACAGGCCTCCAGCCCACAAAGCAACCCTCCTTCAACCCCCTCTGTCTCATACCTGCAAGCCAATTTTGTGTCCAAATGGCTATCTCTCCCGAGATTCCATGTTATCTAACCTTGTTAATCAGTCTGCTTTGTGGGAACTTGTTCAATACCTATATAGACAGCATCCACAGTCTGCCTTCATCAATCTTCTTTGTCACTTCAAAAAAACTCAAACAAGTTAGTGAGACACGATTGTGCCCGCACAAAGCCACATTGACTCTCCCTAATCATTTCTTGTCTTTCCAAATACATGTATATCCCGTCCCTCAAAATCCCTTCCAATAACTTGCCTGCCACTGACTTCAGGCTCACTTTTCCCTTGTTCCATGGCCTCTCATTACCACATTTAAAAAAATGATAGCACCTCACCTGTCGCTACCAATGATACAAATATCTTAGAGAGGAGCCCAACAATCACTTCCCTAGCTTTCCAGAAATGTCTTATACACCTGATCAGGTACCTATTCGCTGATCTAGTTAATATTTTATCTATGATACATTTGTTTGATCTCTTTGGATTCTACGTAAGGAAAGACTGGCAAATGGGAGGCTTTTAAAAGTGTAATCTCAAGAATCCAAGATGTCCCTGTTAGAGTGAAGGGAAAAGCTGGCAGGTTTAGGGATCCCTGGCTAATGAGGGATACTGAGGCTCTGTTCAAGAAAAAGAAGAAGGCACACGTTTTCTTCAATGTTTCCGTATCTATATAAACTCTTCCAGTTCTAAGGACACGCTCACTCAGTGAAGATTCGACAATCTTCTCAGGTCCCTGCAGCACTCCTGATCTGCAGAACCCGCTGAAAGCCTGCGATTCTCTTGATCCAGTTCTGACAATCTGCAGAAGCAAACCTTCCTATATCTATAAACATCTTCAGTCACGACTACCCTCCATATCTCTGTTTGGTCCTCCAGTCTGTACAACTCACTTTATCTCTGTAATCTGCTCCATTCACCGAAAACCCTCCCCGACTGTGTGAACTGTTCCATCCTATCAACATCCTTCTCTCTGTAAACTGCTCCCTCCCTCCCAACCTCCCCATCTCCGTGAACTCCTGCACGCCTTGCAGCTCTCCACATTTCTGTAACACCCTGTGGCTTTGTGGTCCTCCCTCCCTCGGAAACACCTCCAGACCCCACAACCTTCCCAGTCTGGGTCATCTGCTTCAGATCAGACCGTTGTTGTCTATGTTACCTCCGACAATCCTAGTAAACCCTTTCTAATGTATCCATTCATTCAGATCCCATCCTCTCCAGAATTCCTCCCTATTTAGAACACAGAACAGTACAGCACAGCACAGGCCCTTCGGCTCTTGATAATGTGCCGATCTTTTATCCTACTCTAAGATCAAACTAACCTGCAGACCATTGACAGAAGAAAAGAACAAAGAAAATTCTAGCACAGGAACAGACCTTTCGGCCCTCCACGCCAATGCCGATCCAGGTCCCCTGTCTAAACCTGCTGCCTATTTTCTAAGGATCTGTATCCTTTTGCTCCCTGCCCATTCATGTTGTCTAGATACATGTTAAATGACGTTATCGTTCCCGCCTCTACCACCTCCGCTGGCAACACGTTCCAGGCCTCCACCACGCTCTGCATAAAGACCATTCCGCGTTTAGCTGCCCTAAACCTTTGCCCTCTCACCTTGAAGTCATGACCCCTAGTAATTGAGTTCCACACTCTGTGGAAAACTGCTTCTTGTTATCCACCCTATCTGGACCTCCCATGATTTTGCTGACCTCAAACAGGTCCCCAGTCAACCTTTGTCTTTCTAATGAAAATAATCAGAATCTATTCAAACTTTGTTCATAGCTAGCCCCTTCCATATCAGGCAACATCCTGGTGAACATCCTCTGCACCCTCTCCAAAGCATCCACATCCTTTTGCTAATGTGGTGAGCAGAACTGTACGTAACATTCCAAATGTGATCGAACCAAAGTTCAATACACCTGTCACATGACCTGCCAAATCTTTTACTCAATATTCCGTCCAGTGAAGGAAAGCATGCTGTATGCTGCCTTGACCACTTTACTGTCCTGCGTTGCCACCTTTAAGGAACAATGGACCTGAATACCCAGATCTCTCTGTACGTCAGAGTTCCCCAGGAGTTTTCCATTTAGTTTGTTCTTGAATTGGATCTTCTGAAATGCATCACCTCGCATTTGCCCGGATTGATCTCCCCATCTGCCATTTCTCTGCCCATTTCTCTAATCGATCTATGCACTGCTGTATTCTCTGACTGACCCCATCACTATCTGCTACACCACCACTCTCAGTGTCATCTGCAAACGTGCTAACAGGCAACTGATAGCTTCCTCCAAATCATTTATGGATATCACAAACAACAGTGGACCTAGCACGGATCCCCGTGGAACACCACAGGGCACAGGTCTCCATTTTGAGAAATTCATTTTACTGTAATCAATGTGCATATCCAAAAGTTAATTAAATGTCCCTAATGTTGCTCTCTTTACCACCAACGCTGATAGTGAATTCCACATACCCACCACTCTCTGTGTAACGTGCCTACCTCTGACATCTCCCATAAACGTTCCTCCAAGTACCTTAAAAATATGCCCCCCTCGTTGTAGCCATTTTCACAATGGGAAAATTCTCGGACCATCCAATCTGTGTATGCCTCTCGTCATCTCATACGTCTCTCATCATCTCGTACACCTCTACCAAGTCAGCTCTCATCCTTTTTCATTCCAATGAGAAAGGCCCTGGCTTCCCCAACATTTCTTCATTAGACCTGCCTTCCAATCCAGAAAACATCCTTATAAATTTCTGCACCCTCTTCAAAGCTTCCACATATTTCCTATAATGAGGCGACCAGAACATAACACAATATTCCAAGTGTGGACTAACCAGGGCCGTATGGAGCTCACAGGTCTTAAACTAAATCCTCTTGATAATTAAAGTTAACACATCACAAGCCTTCTTCCCCCCACCTATCAAATTGTCTGGCCATTTTGAAGGATCTATGGACGCGGACCCCAAGGTTCTTCTGTTTCTCCACACTACGAAGAACCCTGCCTTTAACCAATTAGAGGTTTTCTGCAGAATCATTCAATCTTAGACCCTCTCTTTTTTGTTACCTTCCTTCAGTCCCCACAAAACTCATAAACTGTGAAACGTCTTCCCGTCCCTACAGTCCTCCTTAGCTGTGTAACCTCCTTTATTGACGTGAACCCTCAAAACTACCAAAGCTAATTTTACCCACTTACATATTATTAATAACTGCAAAATACTCCAATCCTGATATTCCGCCCTAACTCTGTAACCCCCACCATCCTCCATTGCCCTTCTGGGTAACATTGCAGAGGAAGGAAGAGTTGTAGAGTCCAGGTCCTGTTACGGAGGTAGAAAGGGCTGCAGAACCTGGAGGATGGTACAAATGTAGGAAGGGACGGGGATCCTGCAGGAAGTTAGAGGGAGCGGGATTCATATAACCTGCAGGATAGGACCGAGACTGCATTTTAGAACCTGAAGGATATTTTAGTCTGAATGACTCATTTGTCTTTGATTAGACTATTGGCCTGATCTTGATGGGCTAAGTTTGCAGATGATTACCAGAATTGGCTGTGCACAGCTTCAGATTCCCAGGCTGGGAAATGTGAGTTCAGATGTGAATCTATTTGCCCATTCTGTCTGTGTGCCTGACACTGACCTGGTGCTGCTCTTATAGAAAGTACTCTCCGTGCATCTGGTAACCTCCAGATCGACAGGACTGACCAGAGCTCACCTCATCAAAGCCTTCATTTAGAATGTTTTTTTTAAAATTATTATTTTCAAGTGACAGCTTCGTGAGATGCAGGAATTGGGATGATTCCATTTTAAGAGAATGGAACCTTTATCATTGTAGATTGGGAAGCCTTCAAAAATGACATAACGGCTTTCCAGAGACAGTGTAATGTATTCCTGTTAGAGTGGAAAGAAATGCTGGTTAGTGTAGGGAATGCTGGATGACGAGAGAAAGAAGGTTTAGGTTAAGAAAAAGAAGGAAAAATATGTTAGGTATAGACACGAGAAATCAAGTGAATGCTCAGACTATAATGGCAGGAGGAGTATACTTAAGAGGGAAATCAGGAGGGTAAAAATAGGACAGCTTTCACAAATAGTGTTAAGGAGAATCGAAAGGGTTTTTATTAATACATAAACGACAAGAGGGTAAGTAGGGAGAAGATCTGCAAGGCAGCCTTTGTGTCCAGCCGGAGGAGATGGGGCGATACTAAATGAGTGTTTTGCATCAGTGTTTACTGTGGCGAAGGAAAGGGAAGACATGAAATGTAGGGAAATAGATAATGACACCTTGAAAAGCGTTTATATTAAAGAGGAACAAGTGCTGGATGTCTTGAAATGCATAAAAGCGCATAAATCCCCAGGATCTGATCAGGTGTAACTTGTAAGTCTGTGAGAAGCGAGGGAAGTGATTGATGGGCCCCTTGCTGAGAAATTTGAATCATCGACCATCGCAGGTGAGGTGCTAGAAGACTGAAGGTTAGCTAACGTGGTGCTACCATTTAAGAAAGGTGGTGAGGGAAAGTTCGCGTACTGTAGACGAGTGAGCCTGACATCAGTAGTGGATAAATTGTTGAAGGGTATCCTGCGAGATAGGATTTTCATGCATTTAGAAAGGCAAGGAGTGGCTAGGGGTAGTCAACATGGCTTTGCGTGTGGGGAATCATGTCTCAAGAAATGGATTGTGTTTTTTGAAGAAGGAACAAAAAGGATTGATGAGGGCCAATCATTGTATGTGATCTATATGGACTTCAGTGAGGTGTTTGAAATGGTTCCTCATGGGAGATTGGTTAGCAAGGTTAGAGCTTATGGAATACAGGGAGAACTAGCTGTTTGGAAAAAGAACTGGCTGGAAGATGGAAGACGGAAGGTGGTGGCAGACGGTTGCTTTTCACACTGGAGGCCAATGGTGTGCCACAAAGATAGGTGCAGGTGCCACTACTTTTCGTCATTATATAAATGATTTGGACGTGAAAATAAGAGGTACACTTAACAAGTTTGCAGATGACGCCAAAATTTGAGATATAGTGGACAGTGAAGAAGGTTACCTCAGATCACAACAGGTTCTGGATCAGATGTGCAAATGGGCTGAGGAGTGACAGATGGAGTTTAATTTTGATAAATGTGAGGTGCTGCATTTTGGGAAAGCACATCTGAGCAGGACTTGTGCACTTAATGGGAAGGCCCTAGGGAATGATGCTGAAGAAAGAGACCTTGGAGTTCATAGCTCCTTGAAATTAGAGTCGCAAGTAAGCGAATAGTGAAGAAGATATTTAGTATACTTTCCTTTATTGGCTAGAGCATTGAGTACAGGAGTTTGGAGGTCATGTTGCAGTTGTACAGCACACTGGTTATGACACTTTTGGAATATTGCATGCAGTTCAGGTCTTCTTCCTATTGGAAAGATGTTGTGAAACTTGAAAGTGTTTAGAAAGGTTTACAAGGATGTTGTCAGGGTTGGAGGAATTGAGCTATCAGGAGAGGCATGAAATGTCTTGGGCTCTTTTCGCTGGAGCGTCAGAGGCTAAGGTTGACATTCTTGAGGTTTATAAAATCATGAGGGGCATGGATAAGATAAACAGTCAATGTCTTTTCCCTGGGGTGGTGGAGACCAGAGCTGGAGGGCATAGGTTTAGGGTGAGAAATGAAAGATTTAAAAGGGACCTGAGGGGCAACGTTTACACGCAGAGTGTGGTTATGCAGGGAATGTACTGCCAGAGGAAGTGGTGGAGGCTTGTGCAATTGCAGCATTCAAAAGGCATCTGGATTGGTATATGAATAGAAAGGGTTTAGTGGGATATGGGCCAAGTGCTGGCAGATGGGACGAGATTAGGATAGGATATCTGGTCGGCGTGGACGAGTTGGACCGAACGGTCTGTTTATGCCCTGTACATCTCTAGGACTCTCTGGGTCTAAATGGTTTCCACTGTTCATTTACAGCCTGCCATTTCAGTCTGTTTCCCCTGTTTAACTTGGTCAGTTCTCTCTCAAAATCATGTAATTCGCTTTGTTACTGATGCTCGGGTGTGCTTTATGGTCACTTTAAAATGTCATAATCTATTTGAACTCCGGTATAATTTCTTGGAGGTTCTCGGTGTGATATTACTCATTCACTCAGCTTCATCACCCAACGGTCGATCTGAGATAGTTACATCCCTAGCTATTTGCACAATGTGTTATTCAAAGAAACACTGACAAAAACATTCAAGGAGGATCTCGGATAATATCACCCTTGCCAATGCGTCTGTCCCAGATTATACAAAGATTGAAGTCACCACTTTTACTACAATTTCTAATTAATTCCTTTTTAATGCAGGGATGAGCAATGAAATACTGCAAAATCTGTTCTCCTGCTTGTGTTTTGGAGACAGCACCCAGAATTTGCATTCAGGCTGATTCAGCTGCATAATCTGAGGCCAAATGTTTTCTCTATAATGCCTTGGTTACCCATTAGTGTCAGGGTTCCAATCGTGCTTTTCCATTCTTCCTGAGATGCTGGATGTTTGTTTACTGTTGAATATTTATGTTCCACCTATTTTTCAACCTGTAATCACGTCTGTCTGGTGACTAAATCTCATTTTTCTCTGTGTCACAAGTCTATTACCTTGTAGATTTTAGATTCTTTGTACATTCCAAAAAATATTATAATTTCCTCTTTCCCACAATGTCCGGTCACAAACCGATTCATTGATGTACCGTTTTAGTTAAACTCTGTCCCTTCCTGTTCCTTTCTTCTTGTCTTCAGCGATATTCCCATGCTGTTTCGACGCCTCACATTTTCTCCTTGGATTTGGAAAGCTCTTTCCACCTGAACCGTGTCCCTGCATCCTCCATGTCAGCTTAAAGCCCGGTCCATAAACCTTCTGATATGATTGGCCAGGACATTGCTCCTAGCAGGGTTGAATTTAATGCACTCATGGGATGTTGCTGTCTCAGGCTGGCCAGCATCGCATGCCCATCCCGACCAGCTTTAGAGCTGAGTGGCTTGCCAGATCATTACAGTGAGCATTTTAGTGTGAATCCCATTGCTCTGGGTCTGGATTCATATGTAGGCCAGACTCACAGCCTATAGCAGATTTCCTTACTGAGAGCGTATTAAGCTGTTAGATGGATATCCCTGATTCCAGCATTAAATTCTGGTTGAACAGTCTAATTAGAGTAACACGAGGCCATTGCCTGGCCCACTGATTGCTACCTCATCCCTGAGCACTGATCCCAGTGCACCTTCTTCCTGACCGTGGTTTGATCCTGATACCTTCCTGCACTCTGTGATATCACACAGTCTCTCTCCATGTGGTATCTGTCACTGTGAGGGTTTAATTGCTGCCGGTGACTGCACCTTTTGCAGCTACTCCAGATCCTGAGCCAACAGAATTCTCCACTCCAGGGAGACGCAGCAGCACCAGCCAGGGATGGAGACAGTGATTTACCAGGTCTCCTGTAGGTACTCAGGATGCTCCTGACTCAGCAGCATTCCCAATTCCTGTTTCGACCATCACCACATTGAAGGCAGCTGGTCAGCCAGAGAGATGGAGAGAGAGAGAGATCTGGAGCCTTCAGTAAATCCTGCAGATCGATAAGATCACTCACAGTGAACAGAGCAGAGTATACTTAAGGCATCGAACTTTGGTCCAGAAGACATGACATAGATACAGTGTTGAAGCACGAACACAGAGCTTGATGGTTCCAGGCTCAATCCCCACCCTTTTGTTTACTTTCATCTCTGCTGTACTGAGCATTCCTATGTCAATATAGGAAGTTGACAGTTATCAATCCAGGCGTGCGCTGTCTTAGTGAGGATCAAAGCTGGAAATGTGTTGCTGGAAAAGCGCAGCAGGTCAGGCAGCATCCAGGGAACAGGAGAATCGACGTTTCGGGCATAAGCCCTTCTTCAGTCTTTGCAGTGTTTCATTGCTCATCCCTGCATTAAAAAGGAATTAATTAGAAATTGTAGTAAAAGTGGTGACTTCAATCTTTGTATAATCTGGGACAGACGCATTGGCAAGAGTGATATTATCCGAGATCCTCCTTGAATGTTTTTGTCAGACCTAACTTTCTCCTCCTTAGTGAGGATCAATACAACCGAGAGGAAAGCAGGCCTCCCCCAAGGACATGGCATTGAACCCTAGGAGCTTTCTTTCCTATAATCCCTCCTCACATTGTTTCTTGTCGTGTGATAGAGTCATACAGCAAGGAAATATGCCTTTCGGTCCAACTCATTTGCGCCAGTGTCTTGAATGCTTGTAATTCCCAGAAAATTTCCTTTTTCTATAGCCTCCACCCCTCCCATATTCCCGCTGTATATTTGAAACCTACTCCAATGCTGACGACTCTCCCTGTCTGTAAGTTACTCTAGTGTTGATAACATGCACAATTTCAATAATCTCATCCTGCACTTAGTACAATATTCCATATTTCTGTAGTCTTGCAGAATACGTACAGCGCCCCCGTCTGGGTAAAATCCTCAACGTGAATCAAAGTACCCACCTGTGTAACTTCCTCAAGCCCCAGGAGAACATGATATCACTGGAACAGTCTGCCGGCCCTATAACACTCCTGTCTCCTGGGCTACAGCACCACACGACTTCAGTAACCTTCTCCCATTCGAACCGAGCTCCTTATCAGTATAAACACCTCCAGACCATTTTCACACCACAACAGCGCTCCACATCTCTGTTTGCTCGTCCACTCCCTACAGTCCTCCCAGCACCTCAAACATTGTCTCTTTGTGTAATTCTGCAATTTGGGGCAGCACGGTGGCTCAGTGATGAGCAATGGGGCCTCACAACGCCAGGGACCCTGGTTCGATTCCAGTGTTGGGTAACTGTCTGTGTGGAGTTTGCATATTCTCCCCGTGTCTGCGTGGGTTGCCTCCGACAGTCCAACGATGTGCAGATGAGGTGAATCGGCCATTCTAAATTGTCCGTAGTGTTAGGTGCATTGTCAGAGAGAAGTGGGTCTGGGTGGGTTACTCTTTGGAGGGTCGGTGTGGACTTGTTAGGCCGAAGTACCTGTTCCCATGCTGTAAGGAATCTAATCTAATCTCTCCCTCTGCATTCCATATTACCGTCCCTAAATATATCCCTCTATCCATAAACAGTCCCAAACCCTTCAAACCTCCGAGTCTCTGTGAACTTCCACAGCTCCAACATCCCTCCTTAACTGTGTAACCATTTTCAGTCCTGAAACACTCTGAAAATGTGGACATCCTACAATCCTCCCTATCTGCGTAATCCTCTCAGGTCCCTGCAACACCCCCGATCTGTGGAACCAACTCCAATGCTTGTGACTCTCCCAATCAGTTTCTACAAGACTTACTATCTATATAACATTCTGTCGTTGCTATCACCAGTCCTGTCAATGTAAGCTCCTCCAGTCTCCCCAGCAGTCTAATCATCGCCATAACCTTCTCCAGCTCTTACACCCCTACCTGTGTAAACGTTGCACTCCCCTACAAACATCCCCAAAGCAGAAACCTTCCCCAGTGTCTGCAATGCTCCCTATCTGTGTTAGAGTCTCCAGGCTCTATTGCTGTTCCTGTCTCTGTAAGTTCTGACAGATTGTCCAGCTTTCCGGTCCATATAATGTCCAGAACCTCAGCATTCGACATCAGCAAATGTCTTCATTAACTACAGCCTTCCATATCTCTGTTCGTTCTTCAATTCTATACAACTTCATAATCTCTAAAAGCACCATTACATAACATACTCCCTGTCTGCGTAAACTACCCCAATCCTATAGTGAGAAGCCTCTATGTCCATTGGATCACCTGTGGTCCCTTCGGAGCTCCCGGTTTCTTCTCTGATTCCATTGAATACAGCTCGCCTCATGTTATAACTCCTTTAACTCATATATTACTCCCCATCTCTGTGATATTCTTCAGTTGTTGCAATTATGATTCTTTATCTCCAGAACTTCCAACTCCCGTGATCGATGTAAGGTTATTGATCCCTTGCAGCATGTTTAACACCCGTAGCAGCCTCCAACTCTTCAATTCATCCTATTGCTGTAACCTTCTCAAATACTACAGCTCACTGCCTTTTTATATCTTCCAGAATATGCAATCCTGTTGACTTCTGCTACCTCCTCCAGAACAGCACTCCACAGCTCTGTGTAACTAATGGGAATAATGTATCTTGTCTTCACAGCGCTCACTAGCTCTCTGAACTCCTGCAGTCCTATAATCCTCAGCGTCTCTGGCCCTCCAATCGCTACAATTCTCCCTGACTGCGTGAACTGATCCAGCCCCTTCACCCCTCCCTATCTCACTCACTCCTGCAGCTCCAACTATTGTCCATGTCAGTGTAATTCCAGGCACCAACAATCCTCCCGGTCTCTATAAACTCCTGCAACTCCAAGTACAACCCCAATCTGTGTAATCTCTAGTCCGTCTAAGCCTTCCTTTCTCTATAAACTCCTGTAGCTCCAAATATCACCCAATCTGTCTAATCTCCAGTGCTTACAACCTTTCCTTTCTCTAAAGACTTCTTTAGCTCAAACTACCACCAATATCTGTGTAATCTCCAGTCCTGACAACCCTCCCAGTCTCTGTATCTCCTGAAGCTCCAACGACCACCATTGTCTGAGTAATTTCTAGTCCCTCTATTCCTCCTGATCTCTGTAACTCCTTCAGGACTGATAACCCTGTAACTCTCCTTGATATCTTTCAACCTGACAACCTATCTGACCTCTAACCACCTACAGTGATCGCAAACCACCGGAACTCTGTAACATTCTTCAGTCTCTACAACCCAGCTTTTCTATGTTTGCTTCTTTGGAGCCTGTATTCCCTTTATCTCCGGTTACATGTCCTTGTTCAAGGAAACACCAAATCTGTAAGAACACAAGAACCTTCGGTGTATCAATAAATTTGTCTCATTTTCTAAATTTTAACGACTGCAAGTTCAACCTCTCCATCTCTTCTCATCAATATCGCTCCATTTTGAAGACCAGCCTGGTGAAGCTTCTCTAGACTGCCTCCAATTCAAAGTCATTTTCCCTCCAGATTGGGGACCAAACATCGTTACAGTATTCCCAACGTGGGGCGAATGGAGCTCTCTATAGTTGTTACAAGCATTCCCTATTTTTATTCTCCATTCCCTTTGGAATCAATGCGAGCATTCCATTTGCCTTCTCTATGTCCTGCTGGCCCTGTATGCCAACTTTCTGAGATTCATACACAGTGATTCCCAAGTTACTCTGTGATGTAGCTTTCTGCAATTGATCTGAAACCAAGAGGTGACAGCAATAATCAGGCAAATGCTGGAATTTATGGGAAACCTTATGCCAGAAATGAGAACTCCACACTTAGAAACCTAGGAAAAAAAGCGCAGTCCTTAAGACCATCATGTACAGGTGCAGAATAAGACATTCGATCCATCGGGCCTATTGCACTATTTGATTATGGCTGAATTGTTTCTCAACCTCATTCTCTTACTTACTCCCTGTAACCCTTGATCTCCTTACTCATCAAAAAACTATCTATTTCTGAGTTAGATACATTGAATTACTTAGCATTAACAGCCTCATGATGCAATGAGTTCCACAGATCCATCACTCTGGCTGAATAACTTCCTCCACAGCTCTATTTTAAAGGGTCGTCCCTTCACTCTGAAGCTGTGCCCTTGGCCCCTAGTCTCTCCTGCTTGTCCTCTTGATCCCGTCCACTCCATCCAGTCCCCTAAGTATTCTGTAAGTTTGAATGAGATTCTGCCGCCACCTCTGAAACTTCGAGTGCAGACCCAAAGACTTCACCTGCTCCTCATATTACACGAATTTCATCCCTGGGTTCTTTCTTGGAAACCTATGTTTCATACCCCTTCACTTTCTTTGTCCAGACTCTTAATGTATAACGTGTGGAGTGTAGTCCCAACGCTGACCCCTGCGGAGCTCCCCTCATCACCAGTTCCCATCGTGAACTTTCTTCACACTCTGTCTTGTGCCAATCAGACAAATCCAGAACGTTGTTCTGACAGGGAAATTTTATTTCACACCCACTACTAGTTTATTTTTCTGTCTGCCTGTAAGCAACAGAGTTTCACCATTACCTTCCCATCTGGAATTCCCTGGAGAAGGTGGTGGTGAGCTAGCTGCCTTCCTGAACCACTGCAGTCCTTTGGGTGTTGGGACAGACACTGTGCTGGGAGGATGGAGCATGGCCTGGAGGGCACCTTGGAAATGCTGGTGTTCCCGTGCACCTGGAGGTCCTCTCCTTCCAGGGTATAGTTGTTCTGGGTTTTTGAAGGGCTGTTGAAAGTCCCTTCCTGAGTGACCTCAGTGCTACTTGTAGATTGTATTGATTTATTCATGAGCATGAGCTTTGTTGGCTGAGCCAGCATTTATTATTGATTTAGAGTTGTCCCTGAGAAGGTGGTGGTGAGCTGCCTTCCTGAGCCACTGCACCAGCCTTTACAACTGTTGCTATCTGTGTCCCCTCCAGCAGACGCTACAACACACCTCATGTCTGTAACACATACAGACAATGCAGATCTCTCTGAAAATGTGACATACTTCTCTGCTCAGAATTCTTATAGTTCCTCACAATATCTCACCTCTTTCATTCCCATCTGTGCTAGACCTCTCTAAAGTTTCTTTATTCTTGTTTAAACTTCTGATCACCAAAAATTTCTCCCTTTGTAAATTTGTCACCCATTCACCTTCTGTAACTCCATATAACTGCAATCAATGACACCACATGTTCCCTAAATCTCTATAATTACAATGTCGAGCAGGTCTGTATGCTGGAATGGATAGAGATAGAGGAAGCTGATGTGCTGAAAATTTTGTCAAACATTAAGATTGACAAGTCACCAGGCCTGGACCAGATTTGTCCCCGGCTGCTTTGGGAAATGAGAAATGCAGTTGCTTCGCCACTTGCGAAGAACTTTGCATCCTCGCTCTCCACTGGAGTCGTACCTGACGACTGGAGAGAGGCAAATTAATTACTCTCTTCAAGAAAGTAAATAGGGAAATCCCTGGCAATTACAGACCAGTAAGTCTCACGTCTGTCGTCTGCACGGTGTTAGAAAGGATTCTGAGGGATAGGACTTATGACCATCTGGAAGAGCATGACTTGATTAAATGTAGTCAACACGGCTTTGTGAGGGGCAGGTCATGCCTCACAAAACTTCTCGATTTCTTTGAGGATGTGACTAGTTATGTTGATGAGGGTCGAGCTGTGGATGTGTTGTATATGGACTTCAGGAAGGCATTTGATAAGGTTCTCCGTGGTAGGCTCATTTAGAAGGTCAGGAGGAATGGGAAACAGGGGAACCTAGCTGTCTGGATACAGAATTGGCTGGCCAATAAATGTCAGCGAGTGGTAGTAGAAGAAAAATATTCTGCCTGGAAGTCAGTGGTGAGTGGTGTTCCACAGGGCTCTGTCCTTGGGCCTCTACTGCATTTAATTTTTATTAATGACTTGGATGAGGGGCCTGACGGATGGGTCAGCAAGTTTGCAGACGACACAAAGGTTGGAGGTGTCGTTTACAGTATAGAGGGCTGTTGTAGGCTGCATTGGGACATTGACAGAATGCAGAGATGGGCTGAGATGTGTGGCAGATGGAGATCAACCTGGATAAATGCGAGGTGATGCATTTTGCAAGGTCGAATTTGAAAGCTGAGTACAGGATTAAGGATAGGATTCTTGGCAGTGTGGAGGAACAGGAGGATATTGATGTGCAGATACATAGATCCCTTAAAATGGCCACCCAAGTGGACAGTGTTGTTAAGAAAGCATATGGTGTTTTGGCTTTCATTAACGGGGGATTGAGTTTAAGAGTCGTGAGATCGTTTTGCAGCTCTATAAGACTTTGGTTAGACCACACTTGGAATACTGCATCCAGTTCTGGTCACCCTATTATAGGAAAGATGTGGATACTTTGGAGCGGGTTCAGAGGAGGTTTACCAGGATGCTGCCTGGACTGAAGGGCTTATCTTATGAAGAGAGGTTGACTGAGCTCAGACTTGTTTCATTGGAGAAGAGGAGGAGAGGGGACCGAATTGAGGTATACAAGACAATGAGAGGCATAGATAGAGTTGATAGCCAGACACTATTTCCCAGGGCAGAAATGGCTAACACGAGAGGTCATAGCTTTAAGCTGTTTGGAGGAAAGTATAGAGGGGATGTCAGAGGCGGGTTCTTTGCACAGAGAGTTGTGAGAGCATGGAATGCGTTGCCAGTAGCGGTTGTGGATGCAAAGTCATTGGGGACATTTAAAAAATTGCTGGACATGCATATGGTCACACAAATTTGGGGTGCATGCATGAGGCACTTGGCACAACATCGTGGGCTGAAGGGCCTGTTCTGTGCTGTACTGTTCTATGTTCTATGTTCTACAATGGTTGCGTGTGCTAAACTGACACGTTTCTTCCTTCTCATCCATCTCAGGACTTCCAGCCCCACAATCACACTCTTTGGAATGCTCCCATTCCCTGCACGTCTTCATGTCCTGAGGGTCCTTGAACACTACCAAAGCTCCAAAAGTTTATATTCCCCCCCCAGTTACTGCAACTTGTAACTCTGTCATATCCAACAGTCTGCAGTACAATACAACACTTGCTGGCTCTCAATTTGCATTTGTTGAAGTCTACACATCTGTGTAAGCAGCTCAGAAAAAGTCCTTTAGACTCTACAAAGCTCCGTCATGAACAAGCCACAATCTCTCTACTTCCTTTGCCTTCTTCAGTGTCTGCAATTCTTGCTGTTCTTACAGCCAACTTCTTTCATTGCTGCAGGTCGACCTGGCACCTAGATAACCTGTTCCATCCCTCATAGCTCGCTCAATCATTGTAACACCCCCTGCGTTATCTAATCCTCTTTTATCTCCACTGTCTTCCTGGCACAATGGCGATCGTGTGAGTGAGCAGGGCGGAAGGGATGTTATAAATCTCAGCTGAGGCTTGAGGCCTACCATTACCTGGGAGTCACAAGGGGAAATAATCCGAGAATGAACAGCACAGAGCGGGAGAATATAAATAAGCAGCAGCGATCGAAGCCTACTCGTACCTGGGAGTCACAGAAACTGTGCCCCTGTGAGGGAGCAGAGTGGAGTGGGAGCTGGAGGATTACACGTACCTGGGAGTCACAGAGACTGTGCCCCTGTGAGGGAGCAGAGTGGAGTGGGAGCTGGAGGATTACACGTACCTGGGAGTCACAGAGATTGTGCCCCTGTGAGGGAGCAGAGTGGAGTGGGAGCTGGAAGATTACACGTACCTGGGAGTCACAGAGACGGTGACCCTGTGAGGGAGCAGAGTGGAATGGGAGCTGGAAGAGTACATGTCCCTGGGTGTTACAGAGACGGTGACCCTGTGAGGGAGCAGAGTGGAGTGGGAGCTGGAAGAGTACATGTCCCTGGGTGTTACAGAGACGGTGACCCTGTGAGGGAGCAGAGTGGAGTGGGAGCTGGAGGATTACACGTACCTGGGAGTCACCGAGACGGTGACCCTGTGAGGGAGCAGAGTGGAGTGGGAGCTGGAAGATTACACGTACCTGGGAGTCACAGAGACGGTGACCCTGTGAGGGAGCAGAGTGGAGTGAGAGCTGGAGGATCGCATGTACCTGGGAGTCACAGAGATAACATCCTGCTGCAGGATCTGCCTGAACTGAGTTTGAATGAAGTGCAAGAGCCATTACAGAAAAGGCTGTGATATCATTGGCTGATAATAAACCGTTATTAGTGACTGTCACTTAATTGCTGTAAGTCAGCAAATTTATTTTTTTACTTCTGAAGTTAGGATTGAAATCAGAAATGCGAGGGAGAAGTGAAATTCTGAGCCAATATAATAAATTACCCTCAGTAAGACACAGTTGAATAAGGGGCTTAACCATATTGTTATACCCTGGCTGTTAACTTCTTTCTAAGTCATGAAGTAAATTACTCTAAACATGTTGCATTTTACGACATGGTAAGTCATACTTGTCAGTTGGAAAATGTGTTCTGTTACATTGGGAAGTCATAGCCCCACTCGTGTCCTAGATGAATCCGGGGTCTTGGAGCTAAGACAGTGACTACAGACTCTGTGATGCTGGGAGTTATGGGGATAGCACGCACACAGAGCAAATCACCCTGTAGACACGACAGCCTGGAATAAGTAAGGGAATGGTGGATTAGGCAATTGAAGAGAAACATCCAGGCAATACAGGAATAGCTTGATCTGTCCCTCCCATTTCAGTTTCTCAGTTTGGAAGCTGATGAAGTTGCGGCCTGCTCAGGGGAGGGCAGTCAGAGCCATGCCTGTGGTACCACAAGCAGCCTGGCTGTACAGGAGGGGAGGGAGAAGGAAGGTGGAGCAATAGGCCCAGGGGAGTCAGGGAAGTGAAGAAGGTGTCAGCGTGTCTGTAATTCCAGGGTAGTGGGATTAAAATGTTATGGTGTCAGCAGGACATTCGTCTGGGGGACAGTGAGTAGACAAAGGTCATGTCCATGTTGGTAGAATGACCTGGGTAGGAAGGGTGAAGTGGTCTGGGAATCGGAATTTAGCGAGCTCGGTGGATGGTTAGCAAGTGGGACCTCAAATGTTGCAATCCTTGGAATACTCCCAGTGCTGTGTAAAAGTGATAACAGGGATTCTGAGTTTTAGGTAGATGAGAGTGTGACTGGAATGATGGTGCATCAGGAAGGGCTTCAGTTTCCTGGGACATTGGTACTGGTTCTGCGGAAGGCAGCAACGGTACGAGCTGGATGGGCTAACGTGACAGAGCTGGGACTGAATTTCTTACGGGGTTTTTGGGAGGAATTGAAAATAACTTGATGTGTGCTTAGGATCCAAAAAGGAATAGTAGAGGAGTCGATCACGATTCTCAAAATAAGGAGAAGCAATTGGTACTAATTTACAACAGGTTGATCAGAGGAAGATGGAGTGAGAAATAAAGCCTTAATCTGAGGTACACTGCACGGACATGTGTTTGGGGAGTTACAGATACAGATTAGTGTGTGGAAATCTGATGTACTGATCACCGAGAGCTGTCTCAAGAATGTCAGTGCTGGGTGTTAAATATTGCTGGGTATAAAGGATTCCAAAATTATCGAAGTGAAGGGAAAGGATCAAGATAGAAGTATTTGTTTAGATTAGTGTTCGTTAAGGAATCCAAGTGAAAGAGGATCCGTCCAAGGACAGAATGAGTTTGGCTGGAGCAACAGAACAAAAAGTGTACAATTACACTGTGAGGTACAGTCTGTCGGCCGTCAACCATTGGAAGGGGAGGAGTGAATAAATATGCAGGGTTATTTGAGAGCGATGACAATACTACAGATTAGTTATACTGAGAAACTTAATTTATCCAGATATTGACTGGGTTACTGGTGGTGCAGGGTCATGAGGGGCTAGTATCCCTGGATTACATGGAGGAAAGCTCACTTCAGGAATATGTGTCCAGCCCAAGAGAGGATGTACTGTTGGACCTGGTCCTTGAGAAAGAGGTGGGGCAAGTGGATCCAGTTTTGGGAACGTTTTGGGGGGCAGCGATCAATTTATTGTAACATTCAGGATGATGATGTAGAATGATATGCAATAATTGAAAGTAAGAAACATTAGTTGACTGAGAGCGACTTTCGTAGGGGAAATAATAAAGCTGGGAACTTTTCAGCGAGGCCAGTGAAATGACAGCTTTAAATTGAATGAACCAGGTCCAATGGAGCTGGGATTATGGATATGTGGCTGCAGTGTGACCATGACTGGGAACTGGATAATCAAAGGTTTTCCCTATTTCTACAGGAAGAATAAATAGGCCAACGCAGTGAAGTAGCATTGTGTATAAAGGATAGGATCAGTATTATTGTGATGTTAATCAATTTACATACTGCTCCTCCCTGCCCTCTCCCCTCATCCCTGCGTGTTGATCCTATTAGATATTTGTAACATTTGAAAACTTCAGAAAATTGCAGTATAGAGGAGATCACTCTGTCCACTGTCTGCATTTGACAAGATGTAATGTTATTTTTGGAGACCTAGTTCTGTCTCCCCGGATACTATAGGACTTCAGGTGCAGATTCCGACACCTTTTTAAAATGGTTTGAGAATTTCTGCATCTACTCCGCTTCCATACGTGACTCCCAGGTCAATACCATACTCTGGGCGAAGTAACAGCTTTCCTCACCACTTCACTAATGTTTCATAAAATTATATTAAATATTTGCCGCTGGTAACAACAAGAGCAAGATGTTGTCTCCCTTTCTATCCAGGCTCCTGACAATATGTGCACGCCAATCGAATCTCCTCTCAGTATGCTCCATTCCAATATTTCCCCATAACTGCACTTCCACTGTCACAGGGTGAAGAATTTCCTCTGTACCTTTTCCAGTACAATTCCATCCTTCCATGTGATGGGGTGACCAGAAATGCACACAGTCCCCAAGCTGTGTCTGAACTCATTAGTTATACAGTTGTGCATAAGATTCCTGCTCTGAAATTCTGCATTTTGACTGATGGAGGATATAATGCCATTTGCTCCATTAATGAGATTATTGATGTTTCCATCTTCCTTCACTTATATGCCCCCACTGACCATACTCATATTTATTGTCCATTACTCTCTATTGTTGATGTCCGTAAATGCCTTGCCTTGCACTTCTGGGTGTTGTTTGCCCCATTCACCTAGACCCCATAGTTTCTGTTTTTAAACAGTCTGCCGTCGGATTTCTCGTCAAATCCAAGTAAGTCACATGCAGTTAAAAGTTACTGCCTCAAACCGACACAGTCAGATTAATTGCTCACGATCTTCCTTGAACAAATCCAGACCGACTGTCCTGGAGTCTCTGGGACTTCCTCAGTGAAGGTTTATTCACTGACTCAGTGTTCCAGCCTCGACCAATTCAGTCAGCGCCTTGCTCCACATTAAACACAGCTGCGGTGTTAGCCATTCTCCAGGCCTCCGACACCATCCCTGCATCAAGTGAGGATTGGGTAATGTATGTAACTATAAGGCAGCCGATTTTCCCCGGTTCCTTTTAACAGTCTGGAACATTGTGTTGCCCCTTTTTAAGGATTTGAATTTCCTGTTTAATTCTCCGCTCCAAGCTCTTTACTCCCAATATTTCACACTGCATCCCTATTTTGATTCAGACAGACAGAGGCCTAAACCTTCTTCTTATTTGGTCAAGTCTTATTTTAGTCGAGTTTCACGGAGGGTTTCTCTCCACAAGGTGAATTGCATTTTCTCATGAAACCATCCCCAAGCTGCCTCATTAACCAACCTCCCTGCCCACGTGGTCTTCCTCTCATGTGATTCTAACGCGATGATTTTCCCCTTGGTCATAACAACTGCCAGCTGCCTGGATATCCCACAATGCACCGACCTCCCTGTTACAGGTGACATCTTTAAAAAGTCATTACACTCTTGGATTGTCAATCCAAAACTTCCCTGGACGTGGCAGTGGCAGTAAAACTGGGGCCCCACTTTGTGCACAAGCCTGTGAGGTCCTGGTGGATGACATAGTGCAGGAGAGGGACATTATCTTCCTCCAGGACTGGCAGGGGGGACCATGACACCAGATCCTGCCAGCTTGGTCCGAGGGGGACCCCTGGGTCAATGACGTACCAGCCGTCTGGGTGAATGCCCAGCAGTGTAGGAAGGAGGTCAGTGACCTTTTCCACTCAACCAGGGTAAGTGCCACCATCTGACGTGTGTGAACTCACCCTCACTCTTTGTGTTACTGCACCCACCTCCCACCAAGGCTCATGTTCCCCCACTCTCACTGAATGCAGTACCTTCTCTTGGTCTCTCTCTAAACTCTTCTCCATCCATCTCCCCAACTCTCCCCAATTCTCCATGTGCTGCCTACTCACTCACTCAGGATACCTTGCCACTTTCCCCCAGCTGTACCAGCACTAACAGCTGTATCAACCCCTTCTATTTCCCTAATCTTTCTTGGTAATTTCCACATTTCAGAAGGAACCATCCAGAAATAGGGCAGAATGTGCCAAGCGAGATAGGAGACTCCCAGCATTCAGCTCCTCACCCCTCCTCACAGTGAAAGGAAACTGATCCTAACAACCACGAGAGACAGACTGACCGTATCCAAGCTCCCAGACTGGATCTGAGACTCCCCTTGACTCACTGTGCTGGACACCGTGACTGGTTGTGGACAATGATACCAAGCTTCCTGGGTTTGTGTCTGCGCTAAACACCAAGACAACACAGCAGGTGCGTGAGCCTTGTAGCTCTGGCTGAGGAGTAACACTGCTAAAGGTGGGGTGAGGTAAGGCAATAATTCTGTGAGCATTCAAGTCAGCTCAAAGTGAATGTGTACAAACACGGAGTGAGCATCCCAAAGGGACAGCCCATGAGCTAGGTGTGTATCCCTGAGCACAGTGTCCTTGCAGCAGCATTAACTGTGTACAAACACGGAGTGAGCAGCCCAGAGGGGCAGTCCATGAGCTGGGTGTGTGTCCTTCAGCACAGTGTCTTGCAACTGATTTGAGTGAGTACAAACACGGAGTGAGCAGCCCAGAGGGACAGTCCATGAGCTGGGTGGGAGCCCCTGAGCACAGTCTCCTTGCAGCAGCATTAAGTGTGTACAAACACGGAGTGAGCAGCCCAGAGGGACAGTCCATGTGCTGTGTGTGTGTCCGTGAGCGCAGTCTCCTTGCAGCAGTATTGAGTGTGTACAAACACTGAGTGAGCAGCCCAGAGGGACAAACCATGCGCTGGATGTGTGTCCGTGAGCACAGTGACCTTGCAGCAGCACTGACTATGTACAAACACAAAGTGAGCAGCCCACAGGGACAGGCCATGAGCTGTGTGAGTCCCTGAGCACAGTGTCCTTGCAGCAGCATTGCAATGAGAGCTGTCAGTGCACACTTAGCTGCAGCATTGAAGTACAGAAGCGTGCTGTCGGTGGGTCGGAGATGTGCTGGGATGGCTGACATGTATCAGATGCCAACTTTGGAGGATGTGTAGTACATGTTGCGTCAGTCTGTGCAGTGTCCAAGACAGAAGGCCACAGGAGCGAGGGTCATGATGGCGTCACCAGGTACTAGCTCTAACATTCATGTCAAATTCTCCATATTGAGTTTCCCCACAGTGGGAAGGAGGACAGGAACTGCAAATTAATGAGGAGAGATGTGCACGAATGTGGCTACTGAACACCAGGACTTATTTCATCAGCAATTGGCCACTATCTTGCTGAAATTTTGTCTTGAACTGTACAGCACAGTAACAGGCCCTTCGGCCCACCAAGTTGCATTGATACTTGATGCCTTTAGAAGTTATAAAATGTTGTATATCGTGATATTCCCTGCCAACTCATGTACATGTCAAGATACCATCACGGCTATTGTATCTTCTTCTAGCGCCTCCTCTATGAGTGCATTCCGGTTACGTTCACATTCTGTCTGGAACAGAGCAAAATAAACTTGCATCTCATATCTCCCTTAAATTTTCCCCCATTTACCTAAAACTTATAACTAGATTAGATTATTTACAGTGTGGAACCAGGCCCTTCGGCCCAACAAGTCCACACCGAAGCACAACCCACCTATTCCCCTATATTTACCCCTTTACCCCTTTACGACAGGAAATTTAGCATGGCCAATTCACCTGACCTGCACATCTTTAGGCTGTGGGAAGAAACTGTAGCACCCGGAGGGGACCCACACAGACACGGGATAATGTGCAAACAGTTCGCCTGTGTCGGGAATTGAGCCCGGGTTTTTGGTGCTGTGAGGCAGCAGTGCTAACCACTGTGCCACTCGCACCTAACACTTCTACTCTGGGGGAAAAAAGGTTCCAACTGTCTATTCTATGCAGACCTCTCATAATTTTGTAAACCTGTAACAGGTTCTACTTATGACTAATATCATCCAAACCAGACAACATCCTAGTAAACGTTTTTCATACCCTCTCCAATACCTCGACATCCTTTTGCTTATCTGGTAATCAGTCCTGCACACAATATTCTAAATGATCCTGAAATATAGTTCTGTCCAGCTGCAACATGACATGATATGACAATGCTTCCCTGTGTTGCCACTTTCAGGGAACTAAGGACCTGTATGCCCAGATCCCTTCAATGTCGAAGCTACTTCGAGGTCTTTCATTTATTGTATATTTCTCTCCTGCAGCAGACTTCCTCAAAGGTATCAACTCGCAATTGCCCATTTTAAATGACATCTGCTTTTTCTTCATCCAAGTCTCCAGCCCACGTATATACTGTTGCATCATCTGCCAATCATCCTGACAACCCGCAACCGCCCCCCCCCCAACCCAATCTATTCACGCATATCCAGACAGAATAAAAAAACACCCTTCCACCACTACTGACTGCAATGGCCAAGCAGTTCTCTGTCTATGTTACTGACTGACCGCTGATCCTATTTCACATCACCTTCTGTATGAGCCTGCTGTAAGGAACCATATCAAAGGCCTTGCAGTGGTCCAGATGGCCAACGCCAACCAAATGTCCTCATCAACACTTCTGCCACTTTCTCAAAATATTCAATCATGTTTCTGAGACACAATTTTCCTCAAGCAATGTCATGTTGCCCATCGTGAATAAGTCCATACTCTTCCAAATATGAGTCAGTCCTATCACTAAGAATATCTAATATTTTCCCTACCATTGATGTAAGGCTCACCGAGCTGAAATTTTTGGAATTATCCGTGTGCCCTTCTTCAACCAAGGAGAAATATTGGCTATTTTTCAGTTCTCTGGAACCTCTACTGTCACTGAAGTGCAAACAAAGTCTCAGCAATTTACTCCCTCGATCCCCTCAGTATTCTGGGACTAATTCCATCATATCCTGTAGAGTTGTCAACCTTCATATTTTTCAAAACACCCAACACAGCCTCCATCTTAAATATCAAAATGACACAGGATATCAGCATATCCATCTCTTGACTCACCACCCACCATGTCCACCTCCTTTGTGAATACCAAAACAAAGTATTTATTAAGGACTTCACCCCCTTCCTCCAGCTCCCATCATTGATTCCTTCCTTTGTCCTTGATCAGCGCACTCTTCCCTTGGCTACTCTGTTCCTCCTGATAACCTGCTTTGATATTTTCCTTAATCCTGTTTTATAAAGACAGTTCATCGTGCTTTTTCTTTCTTTCCGTTTTTCCCGTCTTTTATCATGTTTTTTGAGGCTTCTGTGTGCCTTCAATTCCCAAACTCTTAGATGTGCTTCTTTTTTTTCTTTTTGACTGAACTGACAATTTATCTTGTCATTAAACTTTCCCAAATCTTGTCATCTTTACCACCCTGTCTCCATGACCAGATCTCACATCCCTGAATATAGTAACATCGAGAAGGGTCTGATGGGCTTCTCAGACAATTCTCCCAGATTCATCACAGTAGCCCACATTGTTGATGTCCTTTCAGCATTAATTGAAACTCAGAACCATATACAAACCTTCGACAATTTCTATTGCTTGCCTTTTATATTGCTTATTTTACTTTTCCTTCTCTGATCTGAAAAGAAATCTGCTAAAGATGACTTGATATTTCTTGACAGCATCATTTCACAAACACTATTTGCTTTCTAACTTCATTTTGGATCTCACACCTCCACATTCCACACTCCTCTCGGCATTCTGTAGTATTACGTTCCCGTTGTGTGATGTAAGGTTTCCTGTTCTGTCTTTGTATTCCTAGATTTCAAGGGAGCTCTGGATTTAGTAGCCTGACCCTTTTCACTTATGAGAACACATTTTCTTGGAACCACTTTAATCTCCTCTCAGAATACCTGCCACTGCTCTGATTCTGATTTATCTTCTCGTTCTTTGTTTCTCTTTACTTGAAGAAATAAAGTTAGACCGTGTCTTCTTAGTCTAGCTTTGTCCTTTACAATATTTATGTTAAAATCAAATGAATTATGATCACCATCCCCTAAATATTGTCCTTTTCTTTCCAGATGGCAGTGGTCATGACTGTGAATGGTGCTAACTGAGGAAATGTCATGGTACTCATACCTGTTGCTGAGTGTCGGTGGTGGAGGGAGGGAGTCGTTGTGGATGGGGACCATTTATTTCGGCTACTCGGTCTTTAATCGTGTCAAACTCTCTGAGTACTTCTGGAGTTCCACTTATCAAACAAGTGGAGATTATTCGATCATATTCCTGACTTGAACCTTGGAGATTTTGGACAGGCTTTAGCAAGGCAGGAGAAAAGTTACTTGCTGCAAGATTCCTAACTGCTGATCTGATATTCCCACCGAAGCAGGGAAATGGTATTGGATTAATCTGAGAATGTTAATGCCAATAGATTCAGCAATGATACTGTCTTTGAATGTTGAATAGCGATGATGAGATGGTTTACGATGGCCATTGTCTGACACTTGTGTGGCACAGATGTTACTTGTCACTTGTCATTCCCAACGCCTGGTTGCTGTCCATGTCTCGCTGCATTTGGACTTATTTTTGTGATCTGAGGCGTTGGGAATTGTAAACTCACGAGCCAGCCTCATCACATCTGACTGTATGAAGGAGTGAGATTGCAGATAGCTGGTTTTCCAAAGTCCCTGCTGCCTTTGTTCTTCTAGATGACAGTGAGTTTTGAAGGTACTGTCCAATAAGCCTTGGAGCAGTGAGTCTTGTAGATTGTATACACTGTCATTGCTGCACATTAGTGGGAGGTGGATGGATGGTCGTGGAAGTGATAGTTATTCAATTGACTGGAATTCGACCTTGGTTATTCTTGCAATGTAATGTATCGTAGGTTTTGGGGAGCTAGTAGGTGAATTCCTAACATCTGACCTGCACGTAAAGGCAGTGTTCTTAATATGGCACGTCCAGGGCAACTCCTGGTCAATTATAGCAGCCACGATGCTGATAGACACCGTGTTGGGGACTCAGTGATGGGAATTCAGTGATGGGAATGCTATTGAAAATCAAAGAATGATGGTTTGATGCGTTAGTGATATATTTGTCTAATGTTTGAGTTTCGTGAACATTACTTGCTGTTTATCAGATAAAACCCGGATGTTTCCAGGTCTTGTTGCATTTCGGCGTGTTGTTCATGTTGTTGCTGTTTCAGCAATTGTGTAATCAATGCCCATTCCCACGTCTGATCTTATGAAGGAGAGAGGGTCATTGCAGCAACTGGAAATGGTTGAGCCTCAGGCACCCTCTTTCCAGAGGAATGGCTGCAGAGCTTTCCTGGCGTTCCAGTTACTCACACTGACAACAGGCATTATTATTTCTGGGAATAATTCCCACCAGGAGAGTACTTGCCCCAGATTCTGATTAACTATAGTTTTACTCGGGCTAATATTGTCACACCCCGTTAAATGGTGACTCGATGTTAAAAGTAATTACTCTCACTGCCCCTTTGGAGTTCCCCTCTTTTAAACTGAGCTTGCAACGGGCTCAGGATCTGAGTGAGCCTGACGGTTCACTAACTGAATGACACTGAGCAGATTATTGCTGATCGATCCCATTATTGCTAACACCTTCCATCAGATTTCCAAGGTGGACCATACACCGATGGGTCAGTGATTGGCTGCAATGCAAGGGCCCTGCTTCACAGGACACACTCGGGCACTTTATCACATCGTTGGTAGGTGTAAATTTTCTTGCTAGAATAGAACAGCTTGGCTAGAGATGTGTCAATCTCTGGAGTTAAATCACAGTTTACAGTCTCTCCAGGCATTTCTTGATATTGTGTGGAGAGAATCGAATTGTCTGAAGATTGGGGTCAGTGATGCTGGGGCCTACTGAAGGAGGCTGAAATGGATCATCTGCTCAGCCCGCATTGCTGAAAGTTGTTGCAAATGCAGGAGCTTCATTTTTTTCCTGATGCACTCTTCTTCCCAATGATTTGGGATTTCATTGTTGGAGAGCAGCAGCCTCCTCCTCCAGTGGTCTCTTTCATTGTCCACTATCTTTTATAACTACATGTGGCAGGACTGCAGGGATAGATCTGAACCATTGATAGTGGGATCAATGAGCTCTGTCCATCACTTGCTGCTTGTGATGTCGGAATACAAGTTGTCCCGTTTTGCAGCTGAAGGCAGTAATAGTTTCTTCAGGTTGTCCCTCATTTCTAGGACTGGTTGGTGCTGCTACCAGCATGTCCTTCTGCACTCATCACTGACCCAGGGTTGTTCATTGGCTTAATAGTTACTGTACGGTGGGAGGCATGTTGGGCCGTTTTGGTTACTAAAGAGTTGGGCGGTGAAGGATACTGTACAGAGGGAGGTATGTTGGGCCGAGATGGTTACTGTACAATCGGAGGTATGTTGGGCCGAGATGGTTACTGTACAGTAGGAGGTATGTCGGTCCAGAAAGTTGCAGACTCTGAGTTCTACAGAGTATGATTCTGCTGCCGCCAATGGCCCATTGCACCTCATGGATGCATCATCTTTAGTTGCTCAATCTGTTTAAAGTCTATCCCATTCAGTACTCAAGAGGTTACATATCATGGTGAGGATGGTATGCAAAATGTGAAGATAGCCCTTGCTCCCCATAAGGACTGTGCAGTGACCATTCTTACCGATAAGTAAAATGGCGAGGTCTATAAGCAGTAGGCAGATCTGTGACAGTGTTGTCAATGATATGTTTCCCTTTTATTGATTCCCTCATAACCTGCCGCAGAGCAGTCTAGCAGCCACAGGATCCAGCATCAGTGATGAGCACTATGATTAGATTAGATTACCTACAGTGTGGGACCAGGCCTTTTGGCCCAACCAGTCCACACCGATCGTCCAAAGAACAACACACACCCCTCTGACTAATGCACCTAACAATATGGGCAGTTTATCATGGCTGATTCACCTGAGCTGCACATCTTTGGACTGTGGGAGAAAATCCACGCAGACACCGGGAGAATATGCAAACTCCACACAGGCAGTTTTCCGAGGCTGGAATCAAACCTGGGACTCAGGTGGTATAAAGCAACAGTGCTAACCACTGAGCCACCATGCCACCCTATATTGACTATATATCAAGGAGGTGTCCCCCTTTTCCTGCCTGTGTCCTGTCAGTGGGACAGACCCAACAAGAGAGGGTGCTGATGTTACCTGGGACATAGTCCTGTTCACAGAATCCTGCTTTACAGACAACATCTGACTGTTGCTTGATTAGTCTGTGGGAAATGTACAACAGGTCACTTTTACATTTTCTATAATGAAGAGTTAATATCACTTTATTTCTTACATATTTTAAAATAAACCAAACATCATTTTTTTTCAGTTGAAAATAGGTGAAGTGAACAATAATTGAATTACCAGAGCGCACACTTAACTAATGCACAATTCAGTGACTTTAGTAAACAGCTGATTGATGTTCAGATGAATGAACACACCATCTTGCAGGCAGCAAAGCTGTTGAAAATGACTTTGAAGAAAAGCCTGAATTCAGACACAGTGTTACTGGCCCTCACCACGACCTCCAAAACACTGGCCATCTTCATACTCTGTCTAGAGAGCTTCCAAAATTGAGCAGGACAGTTACTCACACAATCCCTCACAATAGACTGGTTAGAGACATACCTGAACTACAGGGAGATATATGTGGAGCAGCCTGGTCAATGGAATAGGACATGGAGCTGGTCCAGACGCAGTGCAATATTTATAACAATGACCTGTAAACAGCCATGTCTTGCAAGTATATCGCTTCTGTGTGCCATCTAAACTCTGTAATTCTGCACCTTGCACTCGATCCTGAATGAAGGTGTTATAATGGTGGTGGACTCCCGTAGCACATGACATCTTTCGTTGAATCCCTCATAAGCTATATCCAGTGTATGTTAACTCCCCAATGTCAGTATCCAAACAAAAGAGTAGAGCTCCATTGATGGCCGACATCATCCCAGCCCAACGTCCTTGTGTGTGACTTGAACTGGAAATTTCTGTGTAAATATTTGTAGCATTGTTCTAACCATGAACAGCAAAGTCTCTCTGCTAAGGTTTCGATAGCCTTTCATAATATCAACTTTTAGAGTTTCCAATAAGCATTATATCCCCTTTATTCAGTTCACTTTTATAACAACAATATGATGAAAACAATGCACAACTCACAGTAAGGAGCATTGAAATGATGAGTCTCATTCCCACACCCAAGACCACATTATTATTAAGCACAAGGACTTTGAAAATATGCAATTATTTTCCCATGTATTAATATTACAAACTAATATTCAACTCTCCTGCTCCTCAGATGCTACCTGAACGGCTGTGCTTTTTCAGAACCACACTTTTTGACTCTGATCTCCAGCTCTGCAGTCCTCACTTTCTCCCTGCTAATACTCACTCATAATCATTTTCATGGCAACAATATCACTTTTGTTTAAACATGCTACAGTCAGATATGAGTACATTTTGAATTGCTCCTATCAATCTGAAAGCTCAGTAATGTTGGGTGTGAATGTCAATTCTGTGTGACACTCGGTATGTTGGCCTGCCTCGAAAGACAGGTTATGCCTTCAGCAGTACACAACATGCAAGTTACGAACTGAACCCAAGCACCCTGAGCTCACAAAACCTAAAGCACAGTGTCCATCATTGGGCATGTTCGGACAATATTTTACATTTTAATTTATTCATAGAATATGATTGGGCCAGTATTTACTGTCTGTCCCTTGTTGCCCTTGAGAAGGTAGGGGTGAGCTGATGCACTGAACCACTGGAGTCCATGTGTTGTAGTTAGGCGTACAATATCATTCGGAAGGGACCTTGAAATAGTGACATTGAAGGAACAGCAATAAACCTGCCAAGCAGGATGGTGGATGGCTTGGAACGGAACATGAACATGGTGGTGAACCCATGTATCTGCTTCCCTTGTTCTTCTTGATGATCATGGTTTCAGAGTTATGGTTGTAAGGAGCCTTGGTAAATTTCTGCAGCGTACCATGTAGTTCGCAGGCATTGCTGCTACTGAGTGTCAGTGGATGAGGGGTGAAGCTGCCCTCACCCAGGCAAATGGTGGTATTTCATCACACACACATTAAATATGTGTCCTATCAATGGGGGACAGGGTTTCAGAGTTAATGAGGTGAGATATTTCTGCAGGATTCCTAGCCCCTGACATATTCTTGTAGCCAATAAATTTATATACGGCATAAGCTCATCATCAGGAAGGCATTGGTGCATTCCCTTTTTTATCTTTCCGTGATTCACGGGATGTTGGGAACTGTACTTGCTCAGGGAGACAGCAGTGTATGCAGCACTGAAATGGAAAGCAGTCAATCAGTTGGTTAGATAGGGTGCAGAAAAGTTGAACGGAAGAAGAGACTGGTTGAAGTGCAAACATAAGGAAAGATAAATCCCCTGGGCCAGATGGGGTTTCCCTAGGTTACACCAGGAAGTGACGGGAGAGGCAATGATATTTGCGTCCTCACCGTCCACTGGAGTAGTGCCACATGATTGGAGGTTGGAAAATGTTATTCCCTTTTTCAGGAACGGTAATAGGGATAACCCTGAGAATGACAGAACAGTCAGTCTTACATTAGTGTGGGCAAAGTATTGGAGCTGATTCTGAGGGACAGGATATACAATTGCTTAGAAATCCATAGCTTGATTGGAGATAGTCGGCATGGCTTTGTGGGGAGCAATTAATCCCTCACAAGCCTTACTGAATTCTTTGAAGATGTGACAAAAACACGTTGACGAAGATAGGTTAGTAGATGTTGTGAACTAGAATGTTAGCAATGCGTTTGTTAAGGTTCCCCATTGTAGGCTCATTCATAAGGTAAGGAGGCATGGGAAGCAAGAAAATGTGCAAGTCTGGATATGGACTTGGCTGGCCCATAGAAGACAAAGGGTGGTAGCAGATGGAAAGTATTCAGCCTGGAGCTCAGTGACAAGTTGTGTTCCACAGTGATCGGCTCTGGGACTTGTGCTCTTTGTTATTTTATAAAAGAATTTGATGAGGAAGTGGAATGGTGGGTGAGTAATTTTGCCGATGACACCAAGGTCTGTGGAGTTGTGAATAGTGTGGAGGACTGTTGAAGGTTGCAACAGGACATTGACAGGATGCAGATCTGGGCCGAGAAGTGGCAGATAGAGTTCAACCTTAAAAAGTGTGAAACAATGAATTTTGGAACGTTGCATTTGCATACTGAATACAGGGTTAGAGGCAGAATTCTTTGCAATGTGGAGGAGCAGACCCGAGATCCCTCAAAGTTGACATCCAAGTTGTTGGCTTTCATTAGCAGGGGGATTGTATTCAAGACGACGACGTTAATGCTTAGTATTTTAAGCTGTAGTTCCACCACACTTGGAATATTGTGTTCAGTTCTGGTGACCTCATTATAGAAAACACGTCGAAGCCTCGGAGAGTGTGCAGAGGATATTTACCAGGATGCTACCTGGACTGGAGGATATGTCTGAGGAAAAAACTTGTGGGAGCTATAGCTTTTCTCCCTGGAGCGAAGAAGAATGACAGGTGACATGTTAGAGGTGTACAAGATGTTGAGAGACATAGATATAATGGATAGCCAGAGTCTTTTCGCATGGCAGAAATGGCTATCAACATTTTAATGTGATTGGAGGAATGTTTCGGGGGATATCCGTGGTAGGTTCCTTACACAATCTGTGGTGGGTTGGGGAATGCATCGCCAGCGGTGGTAGTAGAGTCAGATATGTTAGGGATATTTAAGAAGATTCCTGGATAGACACATGTAAGTTAGTGCATTGAAGGTTCTGTAGGTTAGTCTGATCTTAGAGTAGGATAAAATGCCGGCATTGAGGGCTGAATTGCCTGTACAGTGTTGTACTGTTCTATGTTCCAAGTTTCACTCAGTTTGTGGATTCACATCAGTTGGTGGATGTGTGAGGGAGTGAGCTGTGCGAGGGAGTGAGGTGTGTGAGGGAGTGAGGTGTGTGAGGTCAGGAAGCTGGGGAGGGACGTTAGGCTAAGACTTCCAGTTTTGATGTGCACTGTCATATTCACCTAAGCATCAGCACAATACGTGTGGGAACCTAGACAAAATCCATTCAGTTCAGTTATTAAAAATATATTTGGCTTGCTGTTAGCTCCTCATTTCTTCAGATACATTCTGTTGGGTGATCTATGAATTAGTATCTGACCATCCACAGACATGTACAATTTTATTTTGATACTGGTGAATGTGAAGGTGCATTTATTGGATACAGTTTCAGAAGATTCAATGTGAGACACAAGATGCTGCATTATACTGTCAATTGTGAAATTTTTCAGCCAGTGTCTGGTCCAGGGGACAGATGTATGTAGTCTGGGTGACATGCCAGATGCCATCACTACAATTAACTTGTGCGATGTGATCCTGACACTCCATGTCCATGCATCTGCTCCCTGGGCCAGGCTCTGACTGACGATGGATTTGTAACACCTGGTTCCTAGTCAGTCATTGGTATCTAATTTAGAAAGCATTTGCACCTACACTGAGAGCAGTGATAGCCTGTGATGGATAGTTTCCTCATGCTCAAATGATTCTCTGTGAGGGAATGTTTGCATGAATGCACTGACACAGTTTGGAAACTCTCTGGACAGATTCAGGATCAGGCCAGTGTCTCACTCAGTACCACAAGCAGCTGTGAAGTCCAGTAGCACTGGACCAGAATTCAGGTCTTTTGGAATCCACTTTTAATGTCGGTCATGATGTACGGAGATGGGTTTACTGACTTGAACAATGATCAGAGGTTTGGTTTACTGACTTGAACAATGACCAGAAGTTTGCCATGTTTGTGAATTGGGCAATAGTAAGGTATGAGCTATAAATTTTCAACTGAACAATAACTGTATCATATCTGAAAACAATTAAGTTAATTCTACATTGATGGAATTAAACTATAAACACCAAACAACTTTTTATGATACAAAAGTTAGTAATGCACATTTTGTTTTGTATCGAAAAAGAACATGTTGTCTGACTATTTTGGATGATCACAATTACACATTGAATCTCACTTTTAAAATGCATACATTGTTGCTCTATCATTTGCAAAGTGGTTGACATCTGACTGATTGCACATTCAGTGTGAGTAAATGATTGAACAATCAAATCGCTTTATCATTCTTACACATTTAATTTCTCACTGAAATATGTGACCTCTAGCTATCTGCCAACAATTCTATTAGTTTTAAAATAACAATGGGAAAGGAAGTTCTAAATTGGAGAAAGGGCAATGTCGACGTTATTAGGCAAGAACTTTCAAAAGCTGATGGCTGCAGCTGTTCGCGGGGAAAGGGATGGTTTGAAAATGGAAAGCGTACAGAAGTGAGATAACGAGAGTCCAGAGACAGTATATTCTTGTTAGGGTAAAATGAAAGGCTGGTAAGTATAGAGAGTGATGAATAACTAAAGAAATTGAGGGTCGAGTTAAGAAAAAGAAGGAAGAATATGTCAGGTCCAGATAGGATAGATCGAGTGAATCCTTAGAAGAGTATAAAGACAGTAGGAGTATACTAAATAGGGAAATCAGGAAGGTAAAAGGCGACATGAGATGCTTTGGCAAATAGACTTAAGGAGAATCCAAATGCATTTTACAAATACATTGAGGACAAAAGGGTAAATATGGAGACGACAGAGCCCTCACAAGGTGCCTTTGTGTGGAGCCTCGGGAGATGAGGGAGATACAACACGAGTGTTTACTCAGGAGAAATGCATGGGAGATGTAGATATACAGAGAAATAGATGGTAACATCTTGAAAAATGTCCTTATTACAGAGCAGGAATTGCTTGTCTTGAAACATATAAAAGTGGATAAATCCCCAGGACCTGATCGATAAGGTTTACCCTACAACTGTGTGTGAAGCTAGGGAAGTGATTGCTAGGCCTCTTACTGGGATACTTGTACCATTGATAGTCACAGGTGAGGTGCCACTGACTGGATGTTGGCGAACTTGATGTCACCGTTTGAGAAAGATGGTAAGGACAAGTCAGGGAACTATAGACCATTGAGCCTTACGTCAGTGGAGGGCAAATTGTAGGAGGGAATAGAATAGAAGAATACAGCGCAGTACAGGCCCTTTGGCCCTCGATGTTGCGCCGATCCAAGCCCACCTAACCTACACGAGCCCATTATCCTCCATATGCCTGTCGAATGCCCGCATAAATGCCCATAAAGAGGGAGAGTCCACCACTGCTACTGGCAGGGCATTCCATGAACTCACTACTCGCTGAGTAAAGAATTTACCGCGAACATCTGTCCTATACCTACCACCCCTTAATTTAAAGCTATGCCCCCTTGTAGTAGCTGACTCCATACGTGGTAACCGGTTCTCACGGTCAACCTATCTAAACCCCTAATCATCTTGTACACCTCTATCAAGTCACCGTTAAACCTTCTTTTCTCCAGTGAAAACAGCCCCAAGTACCTCAGCCTTTCCTCATACGATCTTCCTACCATACCAGGCAACATCCTGGTAAACCTCCTCTGCACCCGTTCCAGTGCTCCACATACTTTCTATAGTATGGCGACCAAAACTGCACACAATATTCCAGATGTGGCCGCACCAGAGTCTTATACAACTGCAACATGACCTCAGTACTCCGGAACTCAAATCCTCTACCAATAAAAGCCAGTACGCCATATGCCTTCTTCACTGCACTATTTACCTGGGTGGCAACTTTCAAAGATCTGTGTACATGGACACCAAGATCCCTCTGCTCATCCACACTACCAAGTATCCGACCATTAGCCCAGTACCCCATCTTTTTGTTACTCTTACCAAAGTGAATCACCTCACACTTAGCGACATTGAACTCCATTTGCCACCTTTCTGCCCAGCTCTGCAGCTTATCTATATCCCGCTGTAACCTGACACATCCTTCTTCACTGGCAACAACTCCACCGACTTTTGTGTCATCCGCAAACTTGCTCACCCAACCTTCTAGCCCCTCCTCCAGGTCATTTATAAAAAATGACAAACAACAATGGTCCTATAACAGATCTTTGCGGAACACCGCTAGTATCGGCACTCCAAGATGAACCTTTACCATCAACTACTATCCTTTGTCTTCTTCCAGCCAGCCAATTCCTAATCCAAACCTCCAACTCACCCTCAATGCCATACCTCCGTATTTTCTGCAGTAGCCTACGATGGGGAACCTTATGAAACGCCTTACTAAAATCCATGTACACCACATCTACCGCTTTCCCCTCGTCCACCTCCTTAGTCACCTTCTCGAAGAATTCAATAAGGTTTGTGAGGCATGACCTGCCCTTCACAAAACCATGGTGACTATCCTTGATCACATTATTCCTATCCAGATGTTCATAAATCCTATCCCTTACAATTCTCTCTTAGACTTTGCCCACAACAGAAGTGAGACTCACCGGCCTATAGTTACTAGGATTATCGCTACTCCCCTTCTTGAACAAGGGAACTACATTTGCTAGAATCCTGAGGAACAGCTTGTCCATTTACTTGGCAAAGCAAGAACTGATTAGGGGGAGTCAACATGGCTTTGTGCGTGGGAAATCATGTTTCACAAACCTGATTGAGTTTTTTGCAGAAGTAACAAAGAAGATTGATGAGGCAGAGCGGTGGACGTGATCTGTAAGGACTTCAGTAAGACATTCGATAAGGTTCCCCATGGGAGACTGGTGAGCAAGGTTAGATATCGTGGAATACAGGAAGAAGTAAATGTATAACCTGTTTCTCATTTTCGTACAGAACTGGCTAAAGCTAGAAGACAGAGGGTAGTGGTGGAGAGTTGTTTTTCAGATTGGTGGCATGTGACCACTGGAGTGTCACAAGGATTGGTGCTGGGTCCACGACTTTTAGTTATTCATATAAATGATTTGCATGTGAGTATAAGAGGTATAGTCAGTAAATTTGCTGAGGACACCCAAATTGGAGGTGTAGTGGACAGCGAAAAAGGTTACCTCAGATTAGAATGGGACTTTGAACAGATGGGCCAATGGGCTGAGGAGTTTAATTTAGGTAAATCTGAGATGCTGCATTTTGGGAAAGCAAATCTTAGCAGGATTTATATTCTTAATGTTGAGGTCCAAGGGAGTGTTGTTGAACAAAGTGAACTTGAAGTGAAGATTCTTTGTCCATTGAAAGTAGAGTCACAGATAGATAAGACAGTGAAGAAGGTATTTGGTTTGCTTTTATTAATTGATCAGGACACTGAGTACAGTGGTTTGAAGGTCGTGTTGCGGCTGTACAGGAAGTTGTTTAGGCCACTTTTGGAATATTGTGAGTAATTCTGGTATCCTTCCTATCGGTACGATGTTATTAAACTTGAAAGGGTTCTGAAAAGATTTACAAGAATGTTGTTAAGGTTGGAGGGTTTGAGCTATAGGTAGAGGTTGAATAGGCTCGAGATATTTTCACTGGAAAGTTGAAGTCTGAGGGGTGACCTTATAGATGTTAATAAAATCATGAGGGGCATGAATGGGGAAATAAACAAGGGGTATTTTCCCTGGTGTGGGGGAGTCCAGAACTAGAGGTCATAGGTTTATGTTGGGATGGAAAAATATAAAAGTGACGTAAGGGGCAACGTTTTCACGCACAGGGTGGTACGTGTATGGAATGAACTGCCACAGGAAGTGGTGAAGGGTGGTACAATTGCAACATTTAGATGGCGTCTGGATGGGTATATGAATAGAAAGTCTTTAGAGGGATATGGGCTGGGTGCTGGCAGGTGGGAGTAGATTGGGTTGGAATACCATGGACAAGTTGGACTGAAGGGTCATTTTCCATGCTGTACATCTGTATGACTGTGTGACTGTAATTTAGCAATGACAATAATTTGACGTGCACTGCCAATTAAATAAATGGTTTATATTATTACATTGTAGCATACAATAAGTTGAAAACTTGCAATTTTTAGCATGAATGATGAAGAACAAAGAACATTCCAACATAGGAACAGACCCTTTGGCCCTCCTAGCCTGTGCTGGTACAGATCCTCCTAATTTTCTAAACCTGCCACCTATTTTCTAAGGGCCTGTATCCCTCTGATCCCTTCCCATTCATGTATCTGGCAGATACATCTTAGATGACACTATCGTTTCTTCCTCTACCATCTCCACTGGAAACACATTCCAGGCTGCCACCACCCTATGTAAAGAGCTTCCCACATATAGCCCGTAGGCCCTAAACCTTTCCCTGTCACTTTGGAACTCAATTACTCGGGGTCATGAGTTCACAATTTGAGCTCAAGCTTCTTAGTATCTACCCTTTCCATATCTCTCTTGATTTTGTAGACCTCAATCAGGTCCCCCCTCAACCTTTGTCTTTATAATTAAAATAATCCTCATCGATCCAACCACTTTCCAAAACCAGCACACTCCATCCCAGGCAACACCCTGGTGAACCTGCCCTGCACTCCATTTAATCATCCATGTCCTTTTGATGATGAGGTGACCAGAACTGTATGCAGTATTCCAAATGCGGCTAAACCAAAATCCTGTGCAACTGTAACATGACCTGCCAACGCTTGCACTCAACACCTGATCCAATGAAGGAAAGAATGCCGTATGCCTTATTAACCACTTTACTAACCTGCGTTGCTACCTTCAGGAAACAATGAACCTGAACACCCAGATCTCTCTGTACGTTAATTTTCCCCAGGACTTTTCCATTTAATGCACAGTTCGCTCTAGAATTGGATCCTCCAAAATGCATCACCTCGCATTTGCACAGATTGAACTCCATCTGCCATATCTGTGCCCATCTCTCCAATCCAGCTATATTCTGCTGTATTCTCTGACAGTCCTCTTCACTATCTGCTACTTGAACAATCTTGGTGTCATCTGCAAGCTTTCTAATCAGGAAAACGATACCTTCTTCCAAATCATTAATATATATCACAAACAACAGTGGTCCCAGCACGAATCGCTGTTGCATACCACTGGTCATAGGTCTCAATTTTGAGAAATCCCCTTCTACTCCTACTCTCTGTCTCATGTTGTCCAGCGAGTTCTCTATCATTCTAGATAGAACACCCTGAAACCCAAGCGACTTCACCTACTCCATCAGCCTACTATGGGGAACCTAAAAAAGAACACCTTACTCAAGTCCCTCAGTAGCTTCTCCAGCAACTTCTCTACCAGTGATGTCAGGCTCGCCGGTCTATAATTACTAGGATTATCCACGCTATCCTTTGTCAACAAGGGGACAACATTAGCAATTCTCCTGGCCTCCAGGACCTCACCAATGTTCAACATATAAGTTAAAGCCCCACGTATTTCCTGTCTCAATTTCCTTAGTAACGTGTGGTAGATCCCATCCAGACCTGGGAGCTTGTCTACATTAATATATTTTAGAATATCCAAAACCTCCTCCCTCTTTATGTCGAGTTGACCCAGAGTACTCAAAGATCTATCCTCAACCTCAATATCCATCATGTCCCTCTCCTTGGTGAATATAGATGTAAAGTACTCGCTAAGAATCTCACCCATTTTCTCTAACTCCATGCATAACCTTCTTCTGTGGGCCAAACAGTTCCCTAGTTACACTCTGGCACCTTATATATGAAAACAAAGTTTTGGGTATTTTTCTCAACCCTGTTTGCTAAAGATATCTCATGACCACTTTTAGCCCTCTTAATTCCTCGATATCTACTGTAAAATGTGGTTAGTGTTAAGAAAATAAACATTTGTTCGTGTGAGTGAGTACTCAGACATTTTCAAAGTGTTTTGTGCCAAAACATATTTGAAATCCGTCTCCATGCAACTAGAAGTCATGTGAAGAAAACCTTTGGGAAGATTAATTTTCAGCCACCGTCCCCCACTAAGTACTTCTGAGGTTGAAAAGAGTGAGGGCATGTAACAAGGGCACAACAGTAAATATGGGTGGTTCGAACATGCAAATTGACTCAATTAATCATCTCGACAATGACATCTTCGAATAAAGATTCATGGAGTGTATGAGAGACTAGTTCTGCGAGCAGGATGTCATGGAACCAAACAGAGAATGGACTAATTTAGATTTAATATCATGTAATAAGGAAGGATTGGTGGATGATCTTTGCCTTGAAAAGAGTAACCACAACATGCTGGAGTTTCACATTCAGATTGAAAGAGTGAAGATTGAGTTATACATGAGAGTTTTAGTGTTAGGCAATAATAATTATACTGGCCTAAGGAAGGATTTGGCCAGGGTGGACTGGGGGGAGAAAAAAAAACAGTTAAAAGCAGGACAGCTGTACAAATTTGGCAAATAATTAGGAAGATACTAAAGACCGAAGAGGAATTGCATAACGGAGAAAAATCATTCATATCTTGATAAGGAAGTCAAAGATAACGTGAAGGCAAACCATAGGGCATATCATACTGCACAATTTAGTCACACTGTGGAGGATTGGGCAAGTTAGTGGCCTCATGATGTTATCACTGAATTCGTATGTGATGAACACAGATAATGTTCTGGTGATCTGGATTCAAATCCTGCCACAGCAAATCGCGGAGCGTGACTTCAAATCTGGAATTAAGGGACGATGGTGGTTATGAATCAATTGCCAAGAAAAACTCACCTGGTTCACTAATGTCCTTTAGAGAAGGACACTGCTATTCGACCATAGGTTCACCACTCTCAGGCTGAAGGCATTTCTCCTTATCTCAGTTCTGAAATATCTTCTCTTTAATCTCAGGCTATGTCCTTGAGTTATTTCTCTTCTAACAGTGGAAACATCTTCCCAACATCTATTCTGACCAGGCAACCAGTATTCTGGATGCTTCAATTAGATCCCCCATCATCCTTATAAACTCCAGCAAGTATAGACCCAGAGACCTCATATGTTAAGCTTTTCATTTCTAAGACCATTCTTGAGAAGCTCCTCTGAACAAGCTCCAGGGAAGGTACATCCTTCCATAGTTATGGGGCACAAAACGGTACAAAATACTCCAATGTGGTCTGAGCAGAGTCTTATCGAGCCTCAGAAATCCATCCCTGCTTTAATGTTCAAGTCCTCTCAAAATAAATGCCATCACTGTATTTGCCTTTCTGACGGGGCGGGCCACCTGAAAGAATAATCTTACGATGGGCAATAATATATTTACAATGGAGTTACAATACTGAACAATTATTAAAGCATGTTGGGAAATGAATCCTGGCCTTGACTCAAGTCTCTGTGATAATCCACATGCTTCAGAATCCAGACAGGCTGCAGCTACCCACAGATGGTTTGCAAACAAACCTGACACCTCCAGACCCTGTAATACTCACCTGAAGTTGGACCTGAATGGGACAATGGAACGCTGCCCTTGAGCGAACCCATGATTGAGTCTGATTGATCAGGGTAAATGAACCTGATCATTCCATTGACAGATCCTCCTTACCTTCCCAAAAGGGCGTGAAGAATCACCACAAAACCCACAAAGTTCAGGAACCCGAGAATAACCACGGAAAGAGAAGGCACCTCCAAGATCATCATCAGAAGACGACATCACCAAGTCGAGCCTGGTCAACTTCTAGTGGGGTGGTTTGTGAACATCCAAAGTTAAGTTAAAGCATAAGATAATTTGTAGCGTTTATCAATGCGTTATAATACGTTTTATTGTTCTAATATTAATTGTGTTCAAAAAACAAATATTGTTTGTAAGAGTTAACACAGTTCTTTTGCTGAACGTAAGATTTCAAACACACTGTGCATCAGATGCAACACCTTCCTAATTGCTGACTCAACTTGCAAGTTTATCTAGAGACAATCGTGGATTGAAGCTCACATCTCTCTTTGCACTTCAGTCTTCTGATTTTTCTATCCACTTATAAAGTAGTCCATGTCTGTCTTCTTCCTACTAATGCGCGTCACCTCGCACTTTCCCAAGTTGCACTCCATCTGCCACTTCTTTGCCCACTCTCTGAATAATTATTCAGTTTCTCATCTGTTATTTGTTCCACACAACTATCTCTCCAGCGTCATTTTCCAATGCCGCAATATCCACTTCTGCTTCTCTTTTGCCCTTTATATATCTAAAGAAACTCTTATAGTTGTCCATTAACTCGTATGTAAGCTTCTCCGTCCTTATCTCTTATTTTGTTGTCATCTGTTCGTCTTTGAATACTTCCAAATCTTCTGGTTTCCCACTGCCATTTGCCAAGTTATCTGCTTTCTGTTTTTCTTTTAGCCTAGCCGTAACTGTCGGAGTCATCCATGGTTGCCTCATCCTCGCATTTCGGGCAAACGTCGATATTACTGCTCCTTGGATGCTGCCTGCACTGCTGTGCTCTTCCAGCACCACTAATCCAGAATCGGGTTTCCAGCATCTGCAGTTATTGTTTTTACCTCGTTGATTTTAACCATACTGCGAATCCTCTTGCAAAGATGCCTGCCTTAAGGAGGTTTTCCTCCTCTCTCTATAAGACTCTCAGAGAGTCCCTCTCCCACTGCAACTCCCAGGTCATTTCCTCTGCCCTGAAGCTCTTCAACCATGTCCTGATGCTACTTTCTCCCCACCCCACCCTCCTCTAGCTTATTTCTCCACGCGTCAGGCTCTCTGCCTTTATTCCTGATGAAGGGCTTTTGCCCGAAACGTCGCTTTTACTGCTCCTCGGATGCTGCCTGACCTGCTGTGCTCTTCCAGCACCACTAATCAAGAATCTGGTTTGCAGCATCTGCAGTCATTGTTATTACCTTGCAAAACACTTTAGCATTGTCTAAAATTTATTGTTTAGACATGGAGTAATAATAGTTCATTGTCAATTACTTTGCAATATGGCCACAGTGTGTTTCTTTGGCCAAATGTTCTGTCTGTATTCTGGAAGAATACAAACTTGAAACTGTTCGAGAAGGAAGATATGAAGAGAACATGAGTCTATAAGGAGATTAAGGTGGGTCAAGTGAACAGCCAAATATTTGTTTATGGAACATAGGAGGAAAAATGTATCTGTGCTAAAAGATATTGGCGGGTTGAATGGAAGCGTAATGTATAGTTTCAGTGGAGAGATTGGCTTTAGGCACAGAGGAACCGGGCGCCTGGATTACAAAATAAAAACTTTGCGTGTACATCAAGTTTTTAGGGAGGTGAGACAAATGTTAAAACTTTCTGAGACAGAATACATTTAAAAGTAGGGACGATTTTCTACAGATTTACACTGTAGCGGAGTCACCACATCGAGAGAGCGATGGCCACAATGATATGAAATGCTGTCCAGAGAAGATTCACTCAGCTAACTCCTGGGAGGAGTGTTTATTTAAGGAGGAAATTTTGAAATGACTGGCTCTGGATCTGCTGGCGTTTAGGCAAACAACATTTGATCTTTTTAACCTCAGAATATTCCAAGTAGTCTTTTCAAGTTGAATTCTAAAACAATATGTCAGCTTGTGTGAGAGATTACTATGAGTGAATGGCCTATAAAAGTAAACAACAAGTGTCTCTGTTAAGAAGATGGTGTTTTAGTGTCATCCTCTCAGCGTGTTGTGTCTTTGTACAATTCTCTTTCCAGTGAGCGATGAAGGATAAGACATTGAATATTTCTAAGGCAGAGGCAGGCAGATTCTTCACTAAGAGTGACGCTCTAACGTTGTCAGGGCAAAGGAGGAATGTGTGATTGAGGTCACAATCAGATCACCCACGATTTTATCACATGATGGAGCTGTTTTGATTCCTTACTCCTACATTTCTGTTGTCTTTAGGGACTGAAAAAAATATGATACGGTTCTCATGAACATGGAGACTTTTCCTTTCAGATTATTGGACACAGCTTTCCATATGTGACTTTAAAACAGCACTGGAAAAGCACTCAGGAAAGGTTCATGATGATGTCGAGAGGTCAGGAGCATAGGACAAAGGGACAGTCTCGCTTCAAACTGCTTTAGAAATCAGATTGGGTCGAATGGATAACTTTAATGCTGCAGATTCCTTTCAGTTGTTCTTGTGAGGTGCGATTCATTAGCAAGGCCAGCATTCTGTTGCCTGAGTTTCATTTCTATTTAGAATATGGCAATAAACCCCAGGTGCAGGAACACTAATAGGCATGTTACAAAGAGAGAAACGGGCTCTCAACAACTTCATAGTGAAGAATGATCAAGCTTCAAATCCTGTGTGACTTTGAAGATTGTATTCCTCACCATTTCATGCTCACAAGCTATAGAAATAGTGAGACCACATTCTCTGGCTCCACAATTAAAGTCAAACAGCATACAAACCGATCCTCCAACCCAGTACAACTACATCAGCCAGAAAACACCAAACTGCATTATTTCCAGTTGCCTGAAGACCTATACCCTACTATCCCCTGGTATATTGCGTTTAAATGCTGCGTTACCTTGTATCTGTGAGCTGAGCTTTTTTTTTGTTCTTCCAATATATGAACGAAATGGATTCACAGAAATAGATCACACAAGTTCAAAGACAGTGACAAACTCATCCGATCAATAAATTGTCCTTGTTGTTTAATAATTATTAGAAAATCGGATTATCTTTTTAGTTCATTTGGGATTTTAATGGAGCTAGACAAATATTAATTGCCATTGAGAAGTTCCAGTCCACTTGACGTTGGTACATCCAAGTGGCTGGTGGATGGGGTACCAGCAGTGCATGTCATGTGCTGGTTTTCCTTCCATATCCACCCTCTCAGGCAATGCATGTTTGACACATATCATGCTCTGGGTTCAAAACAGATTTCACAAATTCTCTCTTCGTATCTTCTCTTTCACTTCAAACGTATTTCGCTTGTTTTTGACCCTTTGGTTAAGGAGAATAGCTGTTGTCTGTTCACTCGTCCCATACGTCTCATACTATAATACACCTCTGTCACGTTCACACCTCACCCTTCTCTGCTCCAAAAGAAAATCTAACTTATCTTCATGGTTTGTGTTCTCTCTTGTCTTGTTACATCTTCCAAAGTGCAGCATCTCATATATTTCAGTGTTTACTTTTATTAGTCATTGATCTGGCCATCTGACAATCTGTTTGTATCCTCCTGTAACCAACACGTCCCTGCTCACTGTGACCCATCCCACTAATCATTGTGTCATCGTCCAACATTGTTTATCATCCTCCAACATCCCCCATCCATCCATCTCCCACATTCTTATCATCAAAATGTATGAATTTCAGAAACAAACCTTGATTTTCTTCTTGTTCTACCGATGTGGTTGCAGAATTGGGAATTCCAGTCTCTTGTTTTTCCTATTTTGCTGAATTTACAGCGTGAATCAGTTGTGGCATTTTGTGAGGGAGCCACAGACAGTATTTTGGACATGAAGGTAAATTCTGCTTTTATACTGCGCCCTTCTGCATGCATTACTCATAATGCTTGGACACCATTAACCTTGGACTAGCTTTTTGCACTTTGCCCTGCAGCAATTCCATATTACGTGGGCCTGTAGTTTATTCTTTACAACATTCGCTGCAATAGCCAGAGCTGAAAGAACATTTTCATCTGCAGAATGAACACAGGCTCATTCATTAATTTTGTTTCAACGAACGAGAGCAATGATGATAAAGATTGAATTAAATTCTGGATTATAAACACACTATAGAAGATCAATTCATGTTCTCATTTTTACGTTGACTTGGAAGCAAATTAAAAGAACAGACACCCACCTGAATATTGTTTGAACAGTGATGTCCTGTTGAAATAATGCATTAAGGAAGACCATGCATCAATTTCCTTTTGAATATTGCGAGGACATTGTTCAAGCAAACAGTGTTCTTGTCTTTTGCTCCTTATTCTTTCAACTGATCTTCCTGTGTAATTTGAGGTGAGATCAGAGTGACTTCCCTTTCAGTCGAAGCAGGACATGACTGAGGGTGGAATCAAGGACCCTGAGCAAAACTGTGATTAATGGTAATTAGAGAACATTCTGCCCTGGGAATGGGAACAGTAGAAAAATCAGTCTCTGCAATGTATCTTCCAAGTTGCATGTCTTCCTGACCAAGGACTAATTTGCTGATCCTTCACAAGTATTTGTTACAAATCTTGGAATGCCCCTACAAACAGCTCTGTGTGGATCTGCATCACTTTGGATTGAAGAGGTAAAACAGGGCAACTCTGTGTCGCTTATTCCAGAGCCATTGGTGATGACAAATCAACTCTGCCCTTGCTAGTGCCTTCCAAATCCCTGGATGAATATGACTTTATAAATAATACAAAGATATTTTATGTTTTCATAGTTATATGGAAATTCTCGGAAACGTAAGATCTTGCTGGATGAGTACGATGCCAGTGACATCAGGAGCATGATAAGACATTGATAACAATTGAGATCAGTACTTTAATCAGTTACTTTCAGAGGATTGATCATGTGATGTCATGACCACCGAGTTCAACATTTTCATAATGCATTATGACAGTGGCAATAAATTGTCGTTATTTAGGAAGCTGACAGGCACAGAGTTTTTAATTTTCCATTCAAAAACCAAAACCAAATACTTGAGCGTCAACAGAACTGGCAGCTTCACTGTTCCCTTTCAAATCAGACAAATTTCCACATTCCAAAAGAGTAACGATGTTGAAAGTGCAGGAAAACATTTGCAGTTTCTGAGCGGAGAGAAACACAATTAACGTTTTGAGTCCAATATGAGTTTTTCAGAAGAGGATCCTATCAGACTCAATATGCTACCTCTTTTCTACCTCCAGGTCCTGAATCATCTGTGGTGTTTTGTTACTGCTTATCGTTTGTATTTCAAATTTACATTTCACCCAGTATTCTCGAGCACAGTGACTCCGTGTTGGGGAAGGGGTGGGGAGGGGACGTGGTACCTCAGTGGTTAGCACAGCTGTTTCACAGTTCCAGGGACCCGGTTTGGAGGGGAGGGGGGTCTGGTGTCTCATTGGTTAGCACGGCTGTCTCTCAGTACCAGAGACCCAGTTTGGGGAGAGTGGGAGAGTTGCCTGGTGTCTCAGTGGTTAGCACAGTTGTCTCACAGTACCAGGAACGCAGTTTGCTTCCACAGTCAGGACTGTCTGTATTGAGTTTTCACATTCTCCCCGGGTCTGCTATTGTTTCCTCCAAGTGCTCTAGATCCTCCCACAGTCCAAACAGGCTCAGTGTATTGACATGGTAAATTGCACATCATGTGCAGCTAGGTATGTTAGCTATAGGAAATGCCAGGATAGGGTAGGAAATCGGTTAGCCAATGGAAGTACAGAAGTAGAATATGAGGTGGTTCTGAGTGCAATGCTCTGCAGTGGGTCAGTTTGGACTCGATGGGCCAATGTCTCATAAAATAAAAAAAAGGTTAAATCAAACAAAGTAAGTTACTGGCGATCTGAACCAAAAAGAAACAGAATGCTCGTGAATCGGAGCAGTTTTGTCAGCCTCTGTTGAGAGAAAAACAGAGATTGCATTTTAAATCCACTCACCATGTATCAGATCTGAAAGCAGCTGGGAAATAGTATAATGTGTGTTGGTGGAATGATTGGAATGTGTGGAGAAATAGAGCGATAAAAAAAGGATTATTGATAATTAGCTGCAATGGAAATAAAATGTCGCAATCTGGGCGGAAGTGAAGTTGGAGCGCAGAGCTGGTCGGGAAGGTAAGTGATTGATATTTGAGTGAGTGTGTTCGAGACCCTAGGGCCTCCCTCCCATCCTACTCCTCTAACCTAACTTTAAGGTCCACAGGGAAGCTACTTAGTGTTCTTGTTTTGGAGACAAAGTGTAGAGTAATGGCAGCGCAGGCAATGGAATGTTCCTCCTGCAGGATGTTTGAGGTAGGGGTGACCACCGATGCTCCTGCTGACTTCATCTGCAGGAAGTGCAGTCAGCTCCTGCTCCTCACAGAACTAGTTAGGGAACTGGAATTGGAGTTGGATGAACTAATGATTATTTGAGAGGCTGAGAGGATGATAGATAGAAGCTACAGGGACATAGTTACGCCAGAGAACAGAGGTAGCTTGGTAAAAGGTAGAGGTGGGAAGGGGAGGAAGCAGACAGTGCAGGGATCCCCTGTGGTCGTTCCCCTCAACAATAAGTATACCGCTTTGGATACTGTTTGGGGGGACCGCCTAGCAGGGGTAAGCTGCAGTGACCGGGTCTCTGGCACGAGGTCCGGCTTTGAGGCTCAGAGGGAAAGGGGGAGAGGAGGGGAGCGCTAGTTATAGGAGACCCATTAGTTAGAGGGACGGACTGGCGGTTTTGTGGACATGGGCGAGACTCTCGGATGGTTTGTTGCCTCCCGGGTTCCAGGGTCCGAGATGTCTCGGGCCGTGTCTTCAGAATCCTTAAGGGGGAGGGTGTGCAGCCAGAAGTCGTGGTGCACGTTGGCACCAACGAGATAGGTCGGAGGAGGGGTGGGGAGATCATTCAGGAGCTCAGGGAGTTAGGCTGAAAGCTAAAAGCTAGGACAGACAGAGTTGATCCTAGGACTCTCAGGGTTAATCGCAATAATTCTGTTCCCTTACTTAGCTGTCTCAGCTTGTTTCCTGTGCTGTAAAAAGTCATTACTTCTCACTACACTGCGAATGATGTGGAATTTAGAAGTACATTACGACTGTACGTCAGCGTCAATAAAGTCATCACCAGAGGTGCCAATGGAGATGAAAATCACACTCGGAGGGAGGCTCAATGAGGAAGAATTCACTCGAAACAAGGAAGGATAACCTACCTGAATGGAAATGACTTGCAGGAACATGCAAATCAGGCAAAGGAAGTGAGGGATCTTTTCTTTTGATCTGCCCTCAACGGATGTGTGCAGCCCTGGTCTGACCAGTATGTTATGCTGATCCTGAACTGAGTACCTAGTTCAGTTGTCCCACAGGACAGCACAGAGTAAAACACACTGCAGTGCGTTTGCAGTCACACAGAGACCTGACCAGGGAAGAATGACTCATGAACTTCTCGACAGGACATGAGGCAAACAGATAGGATTCTGTTTAAAACAAGTGGTGATGATTTCATTTGCATTCCATCAACTTCCTTCAGGAGGCACCAAAAAATTATTATTCTGCGCTGCTTGATTTTGAGTCAATGACTTGACCATCATGCACTGTCTGTCCATCTGACAGATTCTCTGGAGAGGACAAACTAACCATCTCAAGTGCATATATTTTGTGACGTAAGCAAAATTAGAAGAGACTTGAAACGGTTATATCTGGATTGACCAAAGACACAAATTATGAATTATTCAGCAGTTACACTGAGACTGAAAAGGAGACTGAAATATCCTGATAGTGGTCTTGGGCAGGATTGGTGAGTGGGGGGATATGTCGGAATGTAAATCTGAATGGAGGAAAAAGATCTTTGAGTTTAAGAACAGTCTGATTTCTCCTTGCATATTGTTGAGTAAGTAGTGAATAGTAATATGATAGTTATAATTTGTATGGAATAAAATGTTTGACTGTATCTGAAAATGATAACTTCCAAATTCTAAAATTTGAATATGAACAGCAATTCAGTTCGACTCAGCTCAATGGTCAGATGGAATGACTTACCAGGAACACCAAACTGTAGCGAGAATGCGATAATAACCACCTTGAATAATCCAAAGAATATCTTCGATCCGTGATGCTAATGATATCCAAGGATGAGAAAGTTAGTAAAGACCCGAGGATAAACTCCTGCCTGTTATTGTAATATTCCAGTCTAAAGTTCTCAGATGCTGATCCATTATTTGAACATTCCAGTCTAATGTTCTCAGATTCTGATCTCTCCTCCCCCGTCTCTCGAGCTGCTGATCTCTATTAGTCCAGTCATTGATGCTTCAGCACATACTGGTATAACACATTGAACCGAGTCCTTAATTAATAGAAGACGCAAACGCGCCAGTGACACATTTACGATCCACAGAGACTGATATCAATCACAGCCACTGAATAAATAGCTCCAGCCAACGCCTGTCAATTCAATATTGTTTAATTAAAATTCAAAACAATGATTCAAACTTTGGCATTCTGAATGGGATATGTGAGGGTGACTGATGGAACAAATCATGAGGCTGGTAGATCAATTGAGTGCAACCATTCAATCTGACTTGGATGCAGGAGAAATGTCATAAGTTTCTCAGAACGTAAACATGCTTCTCTGTTTATAAATGGAAACATACATCCTGGAACTACTAACCAAGCATTATAATTTCAATAAAACATTGAGACAATATTTATACTTCATGGTCTGAGGGGAATGCGTGTCTGAGAAATGAGGGGCTGTAACAGACAAATAGCATGGACATGTTAACAGAGAATTGAACGAGACAAATGCAATTCAGATTGTTATTCCAGGTTCAGAGAGAGGCCGATGAGGCCTGTGCTATTGATATTATCGATGTTAATGAACTGTGATGAAATGTCATTTACTGGACTTCAATTACAGTGTGATTGTGGCGTTGTGGAGGAGACAGAAAACAGAGAGAGAATTGGGGGACATGGCAGTTCAGACTGGAGGGAGGGACAACAATATTCCCCAGTCATCAGTATTGGAATGTTACTCTTTATAACTCATATGTAGAACAGATTCAAAGACACATTTAAAGTGAGGAATGAGGAATAAAATCTGTTTATTGAACACAAAATACAGGACAAAATGATTTTCTAAACTATGGAAAGTACACAGAGATCAGATACACTCATGATATTGAGCTACATAAATCGAAATGTGTATTTCAAAACCACGGAAATGGTGTGCAATCTTTCTCAATCATTATTTGGCCCACAGCTGAGATGCAGATTTCCCCTCTGTCAGTGACCCACCTCATTGAGGTTCTCTATCGCAGTATCTCAGTACCGAGCAGGATTCTCAGTCACTGCTGCTGGTCACCCAGTCTGTTTAAATTTAACCACCTTCTCACTGTAAAAAAAATCGCTTGGCCTTTCGGACTCTTTTTAACTGTCAGCAACTCAGCTCTATGATATTATTGAAGATAAATGCTCTGGGCCCACGGGCAGTATGCGCACAGTGCTCACAGGGTATGGCACTAGATAAAGGCCTTGCAGTCCGTGAGAATTTCTAAATAAAACTTCCATTTTCTGTCTGTTTCTGTCTATCTCCCCTTATGATGTCTTCTAATCTTTCCAACTCACCCTCGTTTAGCATCCCTCCAATCACTCCCTATTTCCAAATTGTGCAGTTGTACAGCTTGATGTTCGACTGGGACAACACAACTATTATAGGACAAGCCAAACAGAGAACAGCCAGGGAATTCGTTGAGGCATGACACTCATCCACAGATTTTATCAATAAACACAACGACCTGGACCCAATGTATCGGCCAATGCAGCGGACAGCTGGAACTGACAACCGGAAATGGCAGAGACAAACCACTACAAATACCGCAGGAAACAACGCAGATACGTTTCACAGGAGGCTCACAAGCATTGAGGATGTCACCTAGACAGGGAAGAAACGTCTGCAACACAAATTCCCAGCTCGGCGAACAGAACCACAACAACGAGTACTCGAGCTACAAATCTTTTCACAAACGGTGTGGCCATTTTGGAAAAATGGATAGGGTAGGAACAGGACTGATCGTTGGAGGGTCGGGGGTTTAGATGCTTAATTAAGAACAAAGAAGGTACTAAACGTGACGGGGGTAGTGGCATTGTTAATCAAAGACAATATTACGTTGGCAGAAAGGATGTTTGATAAGGACTCGTCTACTGAGGTAGTATGGGAACAGTTTAGAAACAAAACCGAGAGGTAACCCTGTTGTTAGTTCTCTATAGCCGTCTGAAATGTTCCAGAAATGTAGAGTAAGAATTACAAAGAGGATACTGGATAGGAGCGAAAATAACAGAGTAGTTGTTATGGAGGACTTTAACTTTCTAAATATTGACAGAAAACGCTACAGTTCCATTACGTTATATGGGTCAGTTTTAGTCCAATGTGTGCAGAATTGTTTCCTGACACAGTATGTAGACAGCCAACAAAGGCCGAGGCCAAATTGGATTTCGTACTGGGCAATGAACCAGACCAGGTATTAGATTTGGAGGTAGGTGAACACTTGGCTGATAGTGACTGTAATTCAGTTCTCTGTTTACCTTAGCGATGGAAACGGACAGAGCTATACCACAGGGCAAGTGTTATAGCTGGGGGAAGGCAATTATGATGCGATTAGGAAAGGTTTTAGGATACATAGGATGGGGAAGGAAACTGCAGGGGATGGGCACAATTTAAATGTGGATCTTTTTCAAACAACAGCTACTGTGTGTCTTTGATAAGTTTATACCTGTCAGGAAAGAAGGATATGGTCGAGTGAGGCTGCTGTGGTTTACTGAAGAAGTTGAATGTCTTGTCAAGAGGAAGAAGGAGGCTTATGTAAAGATGAAATGTGAAGGCTCAATTCGGATGCTTGAGAGTTACAAGTTATCCAGGAAGGACTTAAAGAAAGAGGTAAGAATAGCCAGGAGGGAGCATGAGAAGTCTTTGGCAAGTAGGGTCGCGGAAAACCCTCAAGCTTTGTATCATAATGTCACGAATAAACGAATGACCAAATTAAGATTAGGGTCGATCAAGGACAATAGTGCGAAGTTGTGTGTGTAGTCCAAAAAGATAGGCAGGCACTAAATAAATATTTGAATCAGTATTCACAATGGAAAGACAATGCTGTCGAGGTCTAAAGGAGTAAATGCTATTAGACTAGATGCGATTGAGGTTCGTAAGGTGGAGATGTTAGCAAATCTAGAGAGTGTGAAAATAGATAAGCCCCCTTGGACAGATGGGATGAATCCTAGGATTCTCTGAGAAGTTAGGGAGGAGGTGACACAACCATTGATTCGAATATTTACAACGCTATTGTCTACAGGAATAGTGCCAGAAGACTGGATGATAGCAAATGTTGTCCCTTTGTTCAAGAAATGGAGAAGAGACAATTCTGGTAATTATATACCCGACTTACTTTGGTTATGGGTAGTGTTGGAAAGGATTATAAGAGATAGGATTTATTATCATCCAGAAAGAAATCATTTGATTAGAGATAGTCAACAAGGTTTTGTGAAGGTGCACAAATCTTACCGAGTTCATTGAGAAGGTAGCAAAACAGGGAGATGAGGGTAAAGTGAGTTATAAGGATTTCAGTAAAACATTTGACAAGTCCCCCATGTTAAGTTATTGCAGAAAATATGGAGAGTGTGGTGTTGGAAAAGCTGAACAAATGAGGCAGCGTCGAAGAGTAGGAGAGTCAATGTTTAATTTGTAAGCCCTTCATCAGGAATCAGTGTTCTGGTCTCCAGCATCTGCAGTCTTCACTTTCTCCGAGCCCCTAGGATGCTCCCTGACCTGCTGTGCTTTTCCAGCACCACACTTTCGACTCTGATTAGATTAGATTACTTACAGTGTGGAAACAGGCCCTTCGGCCCAACAAGTCCACACCGACCCGCCAAAGCGTAACCCACCCATACCCCTACATTTACCCCTTTACCTAATACTACGGGCAATTTAGCATGGCCAATTCACCTGACTTGCACATCTTTGGACTGTGGGAGGAAACCGGAGCCCCCGGAGGAAACCCACGCAGACACGGGGAGAACGTGCAAACTCCACACAGTCAGTCGCCTGAGTCGGGAATCGAACCCGGGTCTCTGGCGCTGCGAGGCAGCAGTGCTAACCACTGTGACACCATGCCGCCCAATGATCTCAAACATTGTAGTCCTTACTTTCTCCCAGAAAATATTGAGACGTGGGATTAAGGGTGATTCAGCGGTTTGGATCAGAAATTGGCTAGCTGAAAGAAGACAGTGGGTGGTAGTTTATGAGGAATGTTCATTTTCGAGTTCAGTCGCTAGTGATATACTGTAAAACTGTGTTTGGGTGCGACTGTTGTTTGTCTTTTTGAAAATGAGCTTAATGAAGGAATAGAAGGATGAGTTAGTAAATTTACGGTTTGCAGTAAGGTCAGTGGAGAGATTGGTAGTGCTGAAGAATGTTGCAGGTACTGAGCTGTAATGTTCTATGTTCGTGCACCTACAATGGGCTGAATAGCTTCCTACTGGGATGTAACAATTCTGAGGTACTCTGACCCACAATAAACTCTTTGGGTGCCTGGAGAGACAAGCTGGTCCAGTAAAGGATACACACTGCACAAACATCCATCATCTCTTCCTGTTCTCTGATATGCAGCGGCCTCAAAATATCTGCCCAAACACAATAGATTGATTCAAATTCGATCAGTCAGGGGGACGTTCACCCGAGGGGATTGGGATCAGAAGATTTAATGAATAATAAGATTTCAGAATAACACAAATAATAAAACAATATCACAGCAGCAGAACCATTGGCAGCCGAGTAAAACTTACAGTTGCAAATAGTTTCAAGTTCAACTTTGTGTTCAGTTTTGGTCACCTTGCTGTAGGAAGGATGGTATTAAACTGGAACTTTATAAGGATGTTGCCAGGACTCAAGGGTCTGAGTCATGGGGAGAGTTTGGATAAGCTGGGAAATTTCTCTGTAGAGCGCAGGAGACTGACGGGCGGCATGAAGTGCTTCGAGAGGCTAGTCATGGCCCACATCAGTTCCAGTCTCCAAGCCTGCCTCAATCCCCTACAATTTTCCTACCAGTGGAATGGGTCCCTAGTGTGTGCCATATCCCTGGAACATCTGGACAACAAGGACACCCACGTCAGATTCCTGCTCATTGTCTATAGGGTCACCTTCAACACATTATTCCCTTAAGACTGATCACAAAACTCCCTGACCTTCGTCCTGGCTCCGCCCTCTGAAATTGGATCATCAGCTTTCTGACCCACAGTACACAATCAGTGAAAATAGGTAAGTGTGTCCCTTCCATGATAACATTCAACACTGAAATCCCAAAGGATGTGTCCTCAGCCCCCTACTATACTCCCTGTACATCCACGACTGTATTGCCAAATTTTGAATGAACGCCATCTACATGTTCACTGATGACACCATCATAGTAGGACAGATGTATAATGATGGCAAATCAAAATACAGAATGGAAATAGAGGACTTTGTGATGTGCTGCACTGAGACCAACCTCTCTTTCAACATCGGCGGAACTAACCAACTGATCAATGACTGCAGAAAGAAAGGAAGAGAACATGGCCCCATCTACATCAATGGAACTGAAGTTGCAATGGTGGAAAGCATTAAGTTCCTCGGAGTGACGATAACCGACGTCCTGTCCTGGACTTCCCAGTTAGATGTGACAGTCGAGATGGCACAACAATGCATCTTCGTTCTCTGGCAGCTCAGGACATTTGGCATACCCACAAGGAACCTGACCAATTTCTACAAATGTACCACTGAGTGCAAACCATCCGTGTGTGTAATGGCCTGATGTGGCAACAGCCCAGCCCAGGACAGTAAGACAAATGACAGAAGGTTCTGTGCACAGTCCATGCCATGAAGGAAGCCAACCTCCCATTCATTGACTCCATTTGCACGGCTTGCTGCCGCGGAAAGACGGCAACCAAAGACCTATCACACATTGGATCACCTACAATCTCTTCCATCAGGCAGATAATACAGAAGCTTAAGCACACAATCCAGCGGCTCAACAAAAGCATCTTTCCAACCATTATTAAACTGAGTAATGGAATCTCTGACTTCAAATAATGCTGATCTTAATCACGTTGATCTTGCCTCTAGCATGCCATTTGTGGTGTAGCCTGGATGCCTCAGTCTGTTTTTAGTTTACCCTCAGATCTGTATGTCCTTGCGTATTGTAGGAGCGAGATTCCCCAGCTAGGGACAAAGACTCTGGAGGCAGACAGGACACAGGCTGACTTTAATTCAAGCAAAAACTGTTTATTGCAGGGAGAGTACCAATGGATCTTCCGCAAATGTGGCTTTTACATGAGAAGGCAATGGTTTCCTTAATCCTCAGCTCACATCAGAAGAGAGTCGCTGCTCCCAGTTACCTGGAGCTGTGGGATGGTGGCTGCCTCCTAGTTTTCATCTGGTGGTGGGTGGCCTTTATTCGTCACCTCAGAGAGCTTGTCGTTTCCTCTTTGGGAGGTTCTGCCCTCCTTTCTCCCCGCAGCGCTCTGTTTCATCTTCTGATGATGACCCTCCCTGAGCCCACAGTTGATTACATTAGATTACTTACAGTGTGGAAACAGGTCCTTCAGCCCAACAAGTCGACAACGACCCGCCCAAGCGCAACCCAACCAAACCTATCCCCCTACATTTTAGCCCTTCAACTAACACAACGGGCAATTTAGCATGGCCAATTCACTTAACCAGCACATTTTTGGATTGTGGGAGGAAACCGGAGCACCCGGAGGAAACCCACGCAGACACGGGGAGAATGTGCAAACTCCATACAGAGAGTCGCTGAGGTGGAAATTAAACCCTGGTCTCTAGCGCTGTGAGGCAGCAGTGCCAACCACTGTGCTACCGTACCGCCCATCTTCACCATCCGAAGAGCTGCCTGTATCCTCACCATGCAGCTGCCGTTTCCCCCTTTGTTTGGAGGTTTTGGTGGCCTGGCGCATTTTCCTCCTGTTTTTTTATAGGTATCCACTCCTCTGCCTCCTTGGTTCCCTCCTCCTCCATTGCCTTTCTCTGTTCTGTTGGAGCTTGGATCAGCTGCTGTGCCTACCTGCTGGCTGCTCTCTGCTCCACTCCAGCCTGTCCTTCCTTCTAGGTGCTACCAGACACCGCTCCCTTGCTGGTTTGTGGTGCCTTGCTGATCTTTTGCCGTCCACTTCTGGCCATCTGTGCGTAGGTGGCAGATGCCTATCTTGGCCAGGCCATGTACACGTGGTCCGCCTCTCCACGCAGATTACAGTTCTTGGCCTCGTTGCATTCCTTGGTCGGGTGACCCTCCTGTTTGCAGTTCCGACAGATAGTGACCTTACTGTCAGTCGCAATGTGGCCTGACATCCCGCAGGTTTGGCACAGTTTTGGCTGTGCTCTGTCTGTCAGGTACCATCTGCTCCCACCGACTACAAAGCTGGAGGGTGGGCGGACGATGTTCCTATGGCATTGACCCTCAGGATTACCCTGACCTGCCGCTTGCTGGTCCAGATTCTGAAAGGGTCAACCACATCAGTGCTTTCTGCCTCAACCTGGATGTATCTTCTCAGGAAAGTGAGGACATCAGCAGCTGGATTGTGGGAGCTGTACATATGAATCGTAACAACCCGACTGCTCTGTGCAGGACGCACACACAACAGCTGACAAGATGGAGAACAGCGGCTCCCCTTCCTTTTCTTTGAAGACCTTCAGGATCTGCTCGCATTGCTTCACGCTCCTGAAGGTCACATCGAAATAGCCTGGCCCAGGAAAATCCTGCATGCAACACGCATCTTTATTTTATTTCAAAAAAATACTTTATTCATAAAATAATTTGATGGTCTGTACAGTTGGTCATGCCATACATACGTAAACATTTACATACAGAGATCAGAGTTTATCATTTTTATATACAGGTTTGTACGTTTATCAATCATATGTCCATATATTTAGCTGAGGCGTCAGCAGAGCCCAAATGACTACCTGGGCTCCCTGTTCTTCTTAGGCAGGCAGATGTTACACAGTGGTCTTTCCCCACCGCGCCTTGGCAGCAGCTGCCCCAAAGCTTCAGCGCGTACCTCAACAAGTAGTCCTGGACCTTGGAATGTGCCAGTCTGCAGCACTCAGTCGGGGTCAACTGCTTCAGCTGGAACATCAACAGGTTTCGGACTGCACAGAGAGCGTTCTTCACCGAGTTGATGATCCTCCAGGCACAGTTGATGTTCGTCTCGGTGTGCGTCCCGGGGAACAGGCCGTAGAGCAGGGAGTCCCGCGTCACGGCGCTGCTCGGGACGAAACTCGACAAACACCACTTCATTCCTCTGCAGACTTCTTCTGAGTAGGCACATTCCAGAGGGAGGTTGTGTGACATTCTCGTCCCCCCCGCAGCCGCTTCGAGGGCAGAGTGTGGTGCTGCTGAGAGTCTGGGCGTACATAAAGGATCTCACAGGCAGTGCCCTTCTCACCACCAGCCAAGCCATGTCTTGGTGCTTGTTGGAACGTTCTGGCAATTAGCCATTCTGCCAAATGGCTTTAACAGTCTGCTCAGGGAACCGCTCCATAGGATCCGCCCTCTCCTTTCCCCGAAGGGTCTCAAGGACACTACGTGCTGACCACTTCCTGATGGACTTGTGGTCAAACGTGTTTTTCTTCGTAAACTTCTCCACAAAGGACAGGTGACTCGGAACGGTCCAACTACTCAGAGTGTTCCGTGGAAGCGAGGCCAGGCCCATCCTTCACACTCATCAGCTACATCAAACCCACAGCACTCGAGCAAAATCTTCTTCACGAACACAATCCAATTGACAGGTGTACGATCCTCCACCGCCTTCACAGTCAGCCCGACTATGTTTAAAATGTACTGGCCTGGGATGCGTGCTGCTGCTGAGGTCGTTACTCCTCGCTTGGCTGGTCACTGAATTGTCGTTAGACCGAAGTCAGAATGAAGATCCAGAAAGTGCAGGGCAGCACAACCAAACGATCCTTCAACGTCCAATCACGATTCAGGAATGATCTCAACCAGCTGTGATGACTCGCAACTCGACACCCGTCCTGAGATGAACAGACAGTTGTTCTTAGCCAAAAGAGACAATATTAAAAATCTTGCTGAAAATCCAAGTTCTGTTCTGCTATTGCTTTTCTGTAATTAATCTGCCAGTCAGTTTCTCAAATATGTTTCCCATTTCATAAAGGCGTGTTGATTTTTTTCTATGCCCATTATTTTCTATGCCCATTACCACCTTATCAAAGTGGTATATAACACTTATAATCATTGGGTCAACGATCAATGGCTACGGTCCTGCGTAACTCATCAATGATCATATCCAGTTACATTCAAGGATGTGTGGAGAAGCACCCTCTGAGCTTCCTAGTGTGCTGCCATTCATTGAATTCTCCACTGTTCTTCCAAATGCATGACTTCATATTTATCAGGGTTACATTCCATGTGCCATTGATCGTTATCGTCTGACCAATCCGCCAGTATCATCCTGTAACATAAGGCCTTCCTCCTCACTGCCAACCAGCCAGTCAATCTTTGTTTTCAACACAAACTTGCTTATCACACTCCCCCTACCCACTTCAAATTCACATCACTTATGGATACCACAAATAATAAGGGACATAGCACTGATCTCTGCGGTTCACCAGGGGACATTGGTCTCCAGACTCACAAACAGCCTTCTAACAGGAAGTTAAGTTTGGATGCAACTTGGCAAGTCACTAATAGGTCCTATCTGTTCCCTGCTTATTCTGTTCCAGATGACATTCCTGTAGAATATCTGGGGATTCCCCCTAATCTTGCCCTGCCAGCAGGTTTCTATGGCCCTGTTTGCGTCAGTCCCCTCCGAGTGAAGAATGTCCTCCTTATTGCGGTCTTAAATGCCCTCTCACTTATCCTGCCATTCTTTTCCATAAATGTAGCGTAGACAGCCAGAGAAGCATTCTGTTTATTTCCACCTTGTCACATGTTTCGTAGATTTTCTAAATTTCATTGTGACCACCTCTCGTTCTTTGAAACTGGAGAGGTCACAAGACAAGCCCCCCCCCATCAGGAAATCTTGTCATCTGAGGGATTAATCTGGAGACTGTCCATTGCATGTCCTCTGTGAACAGTGTACTCTTTCTTACATTGGGTCCACAACACTGTACACAATTGTCCAAGTATACTCTCACCAACCCTCAATGAAACTGCTTAATTATGTATTTACATCTATATTCAGATTCCCTTAAACGAAGACCAAACTAACTTTAACTTTCCAATTACATGTTTTCTTCCAAATACTATTCACGTTAATCGCATTTATGAAAGACTTCTGAAAATCCAAATGCACAACTTCCACTGGTTGTCCATTATCTATGCTGCAAGATACAACTTCAAACAATTCCGAAACTTGTCAGGTATGATTTCTCTGTCAGAAATAAATAGTGATTCTCCGCAACGTTGCTGTTCATTTCTAAACACCCAATATTACATATAACATATAGAACATAGAAGAATACAGCGCAGTACAGGCCCTTCGGCCCTCGATGTTGCACCGAACCAAGCCCACCTTACCTGCACTAACCCACTACCCTCCATATGCCTATCCAATGACCGTTTAAATGCCCATAAAGATGGAGAGTCCATCATTGCTACTGGCAGGGCATTCCATGAACTCACTACTCGCTGAGTAAAGAATCTACCCCTAACATCAGTCCTATACCTACAACCCCTTAATTTAAAGCTATGCCCCCTTGTAATAGCTGACTCCATACGTGGGAAAAGGTTCTCATGGTGAACCCTATCTAAATGCCTAATCATCTTGTACTCCTCTATCAAGTCACCCCTAAACCTTCTTTTCTCCAATGAAAACAGCCCCAAGTGCCTCAGCCTTTCCTCATACGATCTTCCTACCATACCAGGCAACATCCTGGTAAACCTCCTCTGCACCCGTTCCAGTGCCTCCACATCCTTCCTATAGTATGGGGACCAAACCTGCACACAATATTCCAGATGCGGCCGCACCAGAGTCTTATACAACTGCATCATGACCTCAGGACTCCGGAACTCAATTCCTCTACCAATAAAAGCCAGTACGCCATATGCCTTCTTCACTGCACTATTTACTTGGGTGGCAACTTTCAAAGATCTGTGTACATGGAAACCAAGATCCCTCTGCTCATCCACACTACCAAGTCTCCGACCATTAGCCCAGTACTCCCATCTTTTTGTTACTCTTATCAAAGTGAATCACTTCACACTTCGCGACATTGCACTCCATTTGCCACCTTTCCGCACAGCTCTGCAACTTATCTCTATCCCGCTGTAACCTGCCACATCCTTCCTCACTGTCAACAACTCCACCGACTTTTGTATCATCCGCAAACTGTCTCACCCAACCTTCTAGCCCCTCCTCCAGGTCATTTATAAAAATGACAAACAGCAATGGTCCCAAAACAGATCCTTGCGGAACACCGCTAGTAACGGCACTCCAAGATGAACCTTTACCATCAACTACTACCCTTTGACTTCTTCCAGCCAGCCAATTCCTAATCCAAACCTCCAACACACCCTCAATGCCATACCTCCGTATTTTTTGCAGTAGCCTACCATGGGGAAGCTTATCAAACGCCTTACTAAAATCCATATACACCACATCTACCGCTTTGCCATCGTCCACCTCCTTATTCACCTTCTCAAAGAATTCAATAAGTTTTGTGAGGCACGACCTGCCGTTCACATCTTATATAATAGATTCCAACTGCTTCCCTACAGATGTAAAATTAGTTGGTTTGCAGTCCTTTGCATTATCTCTTCTTGCCTGCGTATATAGTTGGATCATGTTTACAACGGCCCTGTTATCTACAATGGCGTATGGCCTTTCCAGGATCTGCAGGAAAATAAAACACAGTCACTCGACAGGTCAATTAATGTGCTGATTTATTTCTGACATTTTGATATAAAGTACATCCGGCCCATCAGGCTTAGCAATGATCAATCCAGCTACTTTCAAGTACTACTTTGTTGCTGATACGCATTGACTTTATGTCTTTTGTTCCACAAGGCCCTTGTGACCACTTGCTATACCTCAGAGATTTCCTGGAGTTTTCTCCATGAAGACAGATGTGAAGAAACTGGATAGTTTGTCTGTCCTTTTCCTTTTTCACCACAATAAATTCTCTAATACCTTACACATTTTCTCATTTGACCTTGCTTTTGTTTTCTTTGGATCGTAGATGTAAGCAGTCTTTGTGTTTCCTGTTGGTTTGTATTTACGTTTTATTGATTTCCTTAACACTTTCTCCATCCTTATTTTCGGAAAAGTAAATCTCTCAGAATGTTTAGGTTTCCACAATATCTGGAATTCTCGTGGAACTGCTTGCTTTGATTTAATGCAATCTTTAGTTTCTTACATTAACCATCGTTGAGTCATCTTCCCTTTCTTTGATGTTTGTAACTTAGTGATACGTAGGTATATTTCAGGCATTGCAGTATTTCTATCAATAGCAACCATTATTTGGCTTACACTAAATGTCATATTGTATTGTTCCAATTCACTTGATCCTCTCATCCCCGAGCTTCCATGATTTTTAGTGTAATGTACAAATATTGTATATTGCATGCAGATGCCGTGTAAAGTGCAACATATTAATGTCACCATTCCTCAAAAGCTGGTTAAGAGCAAGATTATTAATTAGCCCTTGAGACCACACAACACCACGCCCGAATTAACCTGATCTCTAGTTTGATTCACAACCTACTCTTCAACCTATCTCATATACATTTATTTAATTTATTTTTCACAGCATTAGCAATCATTTAGTTAACGCAGTTAAGATGCAATTTTAGATCATCCAGTTTTACTGCAACACTGACAATATTTGCGTATCTGATTTCCAGAGCATAGGATGCTCAAAATTTGCACAACAGTTTTGGTTTAGATATGCAAGACACCAATGTGTGTTCCTCCTTGTTGTTTACAATATCGATGCAAACTGATTCTGAAGAAGCTGAAGGATGTGGTCTGTGGTGTTACTAGTGATAGTGGACAAGACATTGTGGAGGCATACCCCGACGCTGAGATGATCCGAAGAAATGGCCATCAATATATGACAAGCATCAATAACCTTCCCCGCTCTGCCAGGGCAAGTACCTCCGTAGTCTCTCTCTACTCCCTCACACTCACTGTATATCTGTTATATTCCTGATGAAGAACTATTATCCAAAACGTCGATTTTCCTGCTCCTCGGATGCTGCCTGACCTGCTGTGCTTTTACAGCACCACTTTGATGTAAATCTTTTTTCCAGCATCTACATTCCTCACATTTGCCATATCTGTTATAACACCTAGCCCCGAACAAGGCGCTTGCTCCACCACTCTCACTATTGCAAGCAACACTCTCTTTCCTTCTCTCTTTCTCGCACTGAAAGCAAATTGAGTTTGAATTTACTGTTTTGCCAACATCGAACCAGTAATACGATACAAAAATGCAGACATCTTGAAAATTGGAGAGAGAGAGAGCAGATGCCATTGAGACGGAAGAAGCCTGAGGATCAATCATCTAGCTCTGCAAGACATTAGGAAATACTCACGATCAAAGATATTTTTTCACATGAAACATATTCAGAGTAAACAGAAATATGACGACCCAGGGAATTCAACAGCCAAAAGAGTGCCGTCATAGCGGATGGCAGTGGCTGTGTGGTTTTGAAATTAAGTTGATGTAATCTTCATAAGTGCCTTATTGAAACAGCATAATGGTATTGGGTTGGAGGCAGATAATAATCAGTTGTGTGGGGGCTAGATCTGTGAGTAGTTGTTGTGTAATGTTCACTTTTAGAGTTTAAAAAATAAATTCACATTATTTTCTTTAAATATTGAAATTTGAGAGTTTTCTGTCTCTCATATTCTAATAGACTACGAGGTGAACTGAGCTTTCCTGGGTGCTTGGTATAATTAACAGAGAGTTTCACTGCCATGTCGTAACAGGTGCAAACACCAACAGAGAGCAACGATAAAAGAAATAAGGGTTGAGAAGATTAAATATGGGAGCAAGTAAGCCAATCATGTAAAGAAAGACTGTAAGATCATCTTTCAATACATAAAAGGCAAATGAGAGGCAAAAATTGGCATTTGATCGCAAGAAATTGACACTAGAGAGACAGTAGTGTGGAACAACGAAATAGCTGAGGAGCTGAATAATTATTTGGTGTCAGTCTTCACGGTGGAACACACGAGTAATATGTCAAAAATTGAATAGAGTGAGTGGACAGAGGTAAGTATCGTGGCCATCACCAAGGAGAAAGTACTGGAAAAAACTGAATAACCTTGAAGGTAAGTGAATTACCTGGACTAGGTGGACTCCAATCCAAAGTTCTAAGGTAGATAGCTGATAACACAGTGAAGGCATTGATCGTGATCTTTCAGGAGTCGCACTAATAAGGGAGATTCGCAAGAGGACTGGAAATTCGCTAACGTGATACACCTGTTTAAAAAGGGAGTAAAGCAAAATATGGAAACTTACAGACTGAGTCATCTAAACTTGGCTGTGCGTAAGATCCTGGAAGCCATTGCGAAGTATGAGATTTCTGAATACTTGGAGGTGGATGGTAAAGTACGACAAAGTGAGCATGGTTTCATCAAGGGGAGGTCATGCCTGGAAAATTCTGCTAGAAAACCTTGGGGGCGTAATGAGCAGCTTTGAACAAGGAAAGCAAATGGATTTCATCCACCTGGACTTCCAGAAGGTATTTGACAATGTGCCGACAGGAGCCTACTGAGTAAGGCTAGGGGCATTGTGTTCGAGGCAAGGTTCCAGCATGGATAAACGTTTGGCTGTCTGGCAGGAAGCAAATAATGTCGATAAAAGTGTCCTTCGCAGGTTGACAGTCGGTGACAAGTCTCAGTGTTGGAACCACAAGTTTTCACTTTATACATTAACAATCCACGTGAAGGAATTGAAGGCATTCTGGCTAAGTATGAAGATGATAGGTATAGGGACATGTAATGTCGAAGAGACAGGAAGGTTCAGGAAGGATTTGGACAGGTTAGGATAATGGGCAAAGAAGTTGTAGGTGGAGTACAAAGTGGGGAATTGTGAGAACATGCATTTTGGTCGGTAGAAAACAAACATGGCCTTCTTTCTAAATGGGGAGAAAGTTCAGATATCTGGAGTGCAAAGAGATTTGGGAGTTCTACACCAGGATTCAATAAACGTTAAAGTGCAGGTTGAGTCATTGGCTAGGAAGGCAAATGCAATGATGGCATTTATTTTAAAAGATTTGTATGTAAAAGCAGGGACGTACTTTTGAGGCTCTATAAGGCTCTTGTCAGACCATATTTGGAGTTTTGTGCGCTGGTTTGAGCCCCATATCACAGGAAGAATGTGCTGGCCTTGGAATGGGTTCAGATGAGGGTCACGAGAATAGTCCCAGGAATGAAAAGCTTAACATATGAGAACACTTGAGGACTTAGGGTCTGTTCTTGATGGAGTTCAGAAGGATGAGGGGGATCTAATTGAAGCATACAGAATACCGAACGGCCTGGACAGTGCGGATGTTGTGGAGACTTCCATTGAAAGGAGACTCTAAGATCCAAGGACACAGCCTTAGAGTAAAGGAAAAACCTTTTAGAATGGAGATAAGGAGAAACGTCTTCAGCCAGAGAGTGAAGAATCTATGGAATTCATTTTCACAGAAGGCAGTGAATGTTAGGTCATTGAGTATATTTAAGACAGAGATAAATAGGTTCTTGAGTATCAAAGGGATCAAGGGTGACAGGGAGAAAACAAAATAATGTGGTTGACAAACATATCAGCCATAATTGAATGGGCTCAATGTTCTAATTTCTGGATATTTAATTGCCAGAGAGGACAAAATCTTCAATCAAATCCTGCCTTGATATCCGTCTCTATCCCTCATACCTGAGCAAATCAGTTAAACCCTTTTGTTAATCTTAATAGGATGGTGTCGTTCTGGAGAGTGTTTTCTTCTTACAGAGAGTAGTGAATGTCAGCAATTCTCATGTTTAGAAAGTGATGGAAACTAGATCACTGCAAGTACTTTAATGAGGAGATAGAAGGATTTTTGACCTGTCAGAGAACTGAGCGGTATGGAGAAGTGGCCATTAAAAATGAATTAATGCCAACAGTCTATCAGACATGATCGCATACAATGGCGTGAGCATCCGAATTACCTACTCCTGTTCATCACCATCAAGTTTCAATGCAATGACCTCTTATTCTCTGGCAGTGCTGCAGATTAACCTTCACTCACTCCTCTTTTACCATCAACCCAGGGATTATTCTGGTGAAATTCCTTTCCACTGTCTCTATTGCAATGAGATCATTCCTTTTAAAGGAGAGAAAATCTATCCACATTATCCCAAATACTGCCTCAACAGCAATCTCAGCAATGATCATAACTTTTTTTCCTCACTTACCTGTCTCCTTTTTTTTAATCATGATGTAAAAACCCATTCCTTCTCTATGCACAGCTACTGACGTGGAATTGAAAAGTTTCTTACATCTGTATGTCGGCATCAGTAAAACCAGCACAAGAGGTGCCCGTGGAGATGACCATCACTTTTAGGGAGAGACTCAGTCAGAACGATTGCACTTGAAATGGGGAATGGTCACCTACCTCAATGGAAATGAAGGTAGGAATAAGGAAAACAGGCAGACGAAGGGAGCTAACTTTACTTTTGTTTTTCCCTCACGGGATGTGGGCAGCCCTGGCCAGACGGGCATGTTATATGGATCTTGAACTGAGTGACTGGTTCAGCTGTTCCACAGGACAGTAAAGAGTAAAACAATTTGCTGTGGGTTTGCACAGACATGACTGGGGAAGGATAACCCAATGATTTCTTTGAAGGACATGAAGTAAGAAGATGGGCTTTCTTTCACAAATGATGATCGTTTCATTTCAATTACACCAATTTCCTTCACGAGATATCAGTAGATTATTATTCTGTGCCTCTAGATTATGTGCAATGACGTAAGCAGCATGCAGTGTCTGCCCTTCTGACGGATTCTGTGCAGTGAACAAGTTCAACATACTCAACATTCTGTTATTCACATGTGGTTAGAAGGGACTTGATAACGTGTATCCAGATTTACCAAAGGCACAATTGATGGTTTATTCAGAAGATGCACTGAGGCTGAGGAGGAGACGGGGATATCACGATGGTGGGATTGGGCAGGATTAGTGAGTGGGGAGGATATGGAAGTGAACATCTGTGCAGGGCTAGAAGGATTATGGAGTTTGAGAACAGTCTGGTTCCTCCTCGCATATTGGTGAGTAATTTGTCATGAGTAATTTGCTCGTTTTAATTTGGGTGAAATGGAATATTTCATTGGAATTGAAAATGTTGACGTCCACCTTTCTAAAATTTAAATAATATGAGCCGCAATTCAGATTAACCTGGCTTTATGAACAGATAGAATGGCTTACCAGGAACACCAACTATAGCGAGGATGGGATAGTAACCAGCTTGAATAACCAGCAGAACATTACAGATCCTCCGTGCTAATGATATTCCAGGTTGGGAAATCCAGTAAAGACCATCCGATAAACTCCTGTCCATTGTTGGAACATTCCAGTCTAATGTACTCAGATTCTGATCCATTGTTGGTACATTCCAGTGTAATTTTCTCAGATTCTGATCCATTGATGGAATATTCCAGTCTAATATTCTCAGATTCTGATCCAGTGTTCGAACATTTCAGTCTTATGTCCTCAGATTATGATCTCTCCTTCCCTCACTCTGGAGCAGCTGATCCCTGTTAGTGCTGTCGGTGAGCTCCTGTTCATACTGTGGGATAACACACTGAACCGACTCCTTAATTAATAGAAGAGGCAAATCCTCCCGCGACACAGTTAGGATCCACGGAGACTGACATCAGTAACATTCACTGAACTAATAGCTTCAGTTAACCGTTTCAATTCAATACAATCTTATTAAAATTCAAAATAATGATTAATATTTACACATTCTGATAGAGATATGTGAAGGTGACTGAGGCAACGAATGTTCGGGCTGGTAAGTCAATTCAATTCAATCTGCCTTGGATATGGGAGCAATGCTGGAGATTTTTCAGAACATGAATATGCTTCCATGTTTATAAATGTTTATAAATCTTGTAAGTGCTGTTCAGGCATTACATTATCAATAAAACATTGAGTGAACTTATATCATCCATGAGCTTGAAGAAAATGTCCCTTAGACTATGTTTGTTTACAACAGACAATGACATTATGTTAACAGAGGATTGTACCAAAGAGACAGTGGGGACTGCAGATGCTGGAGAACTCAGTGTAGATAAAGTGTGGTGGTGGAAAAGGCACGGCTGGTCAGCCAACAACCGAGGAGCAAGTGAGTCAACGTTTCAGTCAGGACCCTTCTTCATGACTGGGGAGTGGGAAGAGGGCAGAGAGAAAATGGGTGGTGAGGTGAGGCTGTAGAAAGGTAGGCGTTACGTGGATGAAGGTGGGAGATAATAGTGATAGGTCGATGGGGAGTGTGCAGCGGTCGGTAGGAAGGAACATGAACAGGTAGGTGCCCTCAAGAGGGCGGACTTGAGTCGGAGAGTGGGATTTTGGATCTGGGTGGGTGAGGGTGGTTTGGAAACGGGTCAATTCAATGTTCATGCCTTGTGTTTGTAGGCTCCCGAGGCAGAAGATGAAGTGTTCATGGTAACAACCTAGTAAGTTTCTTCCCAACACTCTCCAGTTTAATAATATCCCTCCTATAACATAACGACTAGAATTGCACACCGTACAACAGAAGAGGCTTCCTCAATATTCTGCACAACCTTGGAATGACTTCTCAACTCAAAGGTCTGAGCAATGAAGTAAACTTAAACACTCTGCAGCACAAACTTCAAAGAATCAGACCTGTGCCCAGAGTCCCTCTTTTCCACATAACTCCCAAAGCCAAGGATTAATTGTACAAGCGCTCCCCTTGTTTGATTTACCAAAATGCAATATCTTGCATGTATTCAAGTTAAACTCCATCTGCCACACATCAGCCCAGTGAGTGATAATGCTACCCCCTCTACATTCCCCCTTCGGACTAAAACGACACTCCCCTCTCCAGGAGGTCCATAAACAAAAGCCCTGACTTTCCCAAAGGCGCAGAGCTTGGTTTGCCTTGCGCAGGCAAAGGGAAGAGTGGGTAAGGAGAGTCTGGAAAGGAAGCAGTTGCCTGGTATCAGTGAATGACTTTAGGACGAGGGAAGCCACATGGTAGATATTTTAAAGAGTGATCGGTTCTTTGGGCCCAGAATTCTGCTCTTTCCTCGTCTCTGGTGTTCAGTATCGATATCTACTCGAGATCCTTCATAGTGCAGAGTGTGCATGCAGGATTTAATTCTCTGATATCGCAGATTACTGATAATCGCCATTTAAACCGGAAATCATAGCCAAGCTCATGGTTTATCTCAATGGCACAGAGAATGCACTCAACATCCTCTAGTTGTACTTTTTTCAAAGGGAAATGTCCCCTGTATAAGTTGGTAATGTTAACCAGAATTTAATAAATCCATATACTTAAAATAAGACACAAAATCTGGGCATGGTTTAGGCCTTGTGTACTGGATGGTGCCAACTTTTCTGAGTCGAAACTCTGGATTCGAATCCAGTCCATGAACGTGCGGTACTGCCCCTATAAGGTGGAGTGGAGTCATGTCCTATGGAGATGTGTCACAACATGTTAAAACAGGCTGAAGAACAAACACAGAGAAGCATCATGTCGCAGTTTTAGGGGCGAATGTTGAATGATGGTAGTGGCCCTGTCACAGTGCCAAAGATTCCAGTTTCAAATCCCACAGAGCTGTTTCATAATATGTCTGAACAAGTTGATTAAACTTTTTTGGAATCGTGCCTTTATAGAGAAGGAAGAGGTACGAATACTGAATTTGAGAATTTAGACCCAGGATGACTGAAAGCACAGCCAATCGTTTTGACTGGAGTTACATTTACACTTTCTATAAGTTTATAAAATTATAAAGGGCATGGATGAGTGGTCAAGGTTTCTTCCCCCCAAGGTAGGAGAGTTAAAAACTAGAATGCATAGGTTTAAGGTAGGAAGAGAAATATTTGAAAGACGATGAAAACATTTTTTTTCCTGCAGAGGGTGGTGCTTCTATGGAATAAACTGCCAGAGAAACTGGTAGAGGCTGGAACAATTACAGCATTTAAAAGGCAACTGGATGGCTTTACGATTCGTGGGAGATGGGCCAAATGCTGGCAAAAGAGAATGCATTAATTTAGAATAATCGGATGGCATGAACGAATTGACGGGTCTATTTCCCTTTGTACATCTCTGTGAATCATTGATTTAATTAATGAAGGTCTCTTTGTAATCTTCAGTTGTTCACCATGATACAAACACTGCACACTGTACACCAAAACTTGATGTTATCCGTAAATTTGCGAAATATACATTCTATCACTCTCACTAAATCATTTATATAAATGACAAACAAAAGTGGACCCAACAATTTTGCCTCTTGATCATCGCTTCCCACAGGCTTCCAGTTCAAAAAACAACCATCCACCACCACCCTGTCTCCTGCCATTAAACAGATATACACAGAAACACACACGCAATCACACACACATACAGAGACACCGACAAAACTATGTCTTGAAGACAAAGGTTAGATTAAAACAACTATCGAGAGTTACAGTGAGAAGGCAGGAACGTTGTCTTGAGAAACACACCCGGCAGGATCAAATAGCAAAGTAGACTTGATGGGCCAAATGGCCTATTTCCAATTTCCTATGCTCTGTGGCTTTAAGGTGTCAGGATTTTTTCCAAGGGTGCAGGGGAAGCTAAGTTTGATAAATACTTGACTGAACATTCAATCGGACTATGGCATACGTTTGAGTAGCTGAATGGTGTATGTTTGTTCCTATTTGCTGTGTCCTTGTTTCTGAATAGAGTCGTTGACTTGCTGTGAGGTTAACATGCTTTAATATGAAAAGGGTCTCCCATTTCCATTTGAGATAACGTTGTCCCTTTCTCCTTTGGATTATGCGATCTGTGGCGTTCTCATCCCCCGAGAACAGTGAAGTCTGGGTCATTGAGGATATTCAAGGCTGACCTTGACTGAACTTTGATGGACAGAGGAGTCAATGTTAATTGGAACTAACAGGAAAGGGGTGTTCAGCTAAATGATGCCAGCCATGGTGTTTTTAAACTGAGCAGCAAGTTGGAGGGGACGAATGGCCAACTGCTGTTCCTACGTCACCCGTCTTTCTGTCAATTCACCCCCAAGGCTGTTACAGAGGGAGAGAAAGGTCCCATTCAGCCAGTCAGCATCGGGGAAATACAGCAGGGGCAGGCCATAATGCACCTCCATGGGGTTAGATAGGACCAGAATGAAGTATTCAAGTCATTTAAGTAAATTACACAGCACAGGAGGACGCCATATAACCATCCCAGACTGTTACAGAGGAGCAGGGGCACCTTGGCTAGCGTTAGGAAATACAGAGAAAAGATCATTACTTAGTTTGTGTTTCGAAAGCTGTAACTAGTGGAATACTTGAGGAATCTGTGTGAGGTCACCAACAAATTACAATCCATACCACTGAATTGGATGAAGGGGATGGAGCTCAGTTTGCTCATTCATCAGGATAGTCAATCAATAAGCTGTCAAATGGAGACAGAGCGTCTCCAATGAGATACAGACAGGGGGAGGGAAGAGCGTCTGCAATGGCTTACAGACAGGTGGAGGGCACAGCGTATGCAATGGGATACAGACAGTGGGAGGGCAGATAGTCTGCAATGGGATACAGACAGAGGGATGGCAGAGCGTCTGCAATAGGATACAGACAGGGGGAGGGCAGAGCGTCTGCAATGGGATACAGACGGGGGAGGGCAGTGCGTCTGCAATGGGATACAGACAGGGGAGGGCAGTGTGTCTCCAATGGGATTCAGACGAGGGGAGGGCAGAGCGTCTACAATTAGATAAAGACAGGGCGGGACGAGCGTCTGCAATAGGATACAGACAGGGGTGGGACGAGCTTCTGCACAGAATATAGAACATAGAAAAATACAGCGCAGTACAGGCCCTTTGGGCCTCGATATTGCGTCGATCAAAGCCAACCTAACCTACACTAGCCCACTATCCTCCATATGCCTATCAAATGCCCGTTTAAGTAAATGGAATTATTCTGTTTCGTGTAAGGGGTGTTGTGTTTGATCTTAGCGATTTTGTTTTGCATCAGTACAGGGCATTGCTGAGATCACACCTGATGTATTGTATGTAGTTACAATTGCCTTAACTGATATAAATAAAATTGCGTTCGAAACGTTTCAAAGATTTTTCTCTTTACTCAATCTTGGGATGAAGGCATTACGTTATTAAGAATTAACAGTTCAGCCTGAGAATGAGGGTTGTTTTATTGACCATATAACATCTTGAGAAGACTGTAGTTGATGAAAACCGGATGGATATTTCTTCTTATGTGGGAGAATAAAATTGGGGAAATAATTTAAGAATAAGTCAGGTTCAAAGGAAAGGTCATTGGACCGAGAAAAGGGATTCTGAATTCTCTTCATATCTGATGCCAGACAGGCTCGGCTTTTCCAGCGATTTCTGTATTAGTTTAAGAATAAAACATGTTCATCTTAACACAGATATTGTGAAGTCATCAAATGCTTATTTTACATGATGCAGGCACATATTAAACCATCTTCAAAACAAATAGGGCCATTTATTGTAAACGAATTGATTCTGTGTACGACAACAGCTATAATGCAGTGACCTGGAGTCGAAAATGTGATGGAGTCACATAGTTCAGACAATATTCAAGGAGAGCTCACATGGTCCCGTTTGGGGCCTGATAACGTTACTGATTTAACTTACAGATGGAAAAGTGTAGCCTAACTGTGAAGGAATAGTCTATTGCTCCCTTTCTGTTTCCGTGCCGCTCAACACAGCAATGTGTGGGAGTGAAAACAAAGCCGAGTCGTCTTTCCCACTCAGGGAGGATTCCTGATGATGTTTCATTGGAATCTCCCCACTGCCTGAAGCAAAGCAATTCAGCCACATCCAACTGTTTCAGGAAGAAATCCCATTGTCAGAAGGTTATACGAGACGAATAACTTCAGAAGTAATTATTCAGTCTCGATAGTGAGGGGAACAGACAAGAGATTCTGTGGTTGCAAATGGGAATCCAAGAATGATGTATAGCCTCCAACGTGCCAGGACCCAGGATGTCTCAGAGCGGCTGCAGAACGTTCTCACCGAGGTGGGGGAGCAGACAGAAGTCACTATGCACATTGGTAAAAATGACACAGGTAGAAATAGTGATGAGGTCCTGCAGAGTGATGATAGAGAGCGAGGAAAAAGGGTAAAAGCCAGAACCACGACAGTGATTAGATTACTTACAGTGTGGAAACAGGCCCTTCGGCCCAACAAGTCCACACCAACCCGTCGAAGCGCACCCACCCTGACTCATTCCCCTACATTTACCGCTGCACCTAACACTACAGGCAATTTAGCGCGGCCAATTCACCTAACCTGCATATTTTTGGACTGTGGGAGGAAACCCACGCAGACACGGGGAGAATGCGCAAATTCCACACAGTCAATCGCCTGAGGTGGGAATTGAACTGGCGCTGTAAGGCAGCAGTGCTAACCACTGTGCCACCATGCCGCTCACAGTGGTAAAATCCGGGTTAGTTCCAGTACTCTGTGCTCGTAAGGGTAAGAACAGGAGGACATGGCACAAGAATGCATGGCTAAATAATTGGTTCAGGAGGTAGGGATTCAGAGTTTTAGATCACTCGGACCTTTTGTGGAGCAGAAGTGACCTGTTCAGGAAGGACGGGTTGTACCTGAACTGGAAGGGGAACAATATCCTAGCAGGCAGGTTTGCTAGTGCTACAACTAGATTGGCTGGCGTGGGGGACGGCGTGGGATCCTCAACAGTTGGGAGGCAGGTGCACGGCTGGAAGGAGATACCGTAATTACAAACAATAAAGTGCAGAGAAAGGTTAGGCAGGAACACGACAGGGAGCAAGGAATGCCTGTTCGATTAAATTGCATCTATCTCAATATAAGATGGATGACAGGTAAGGCCGATGAACGCAGTGTGTGGATAGGTACGTGGATATTACAGAAATATGGATAAGCGAGGGACAGGATTAGCAGCTTAATGTACCAGGGTATAGGTGCTTAAGTGGGACAGAGATGGTGGAAGGAGGTGTGGGTAGTTTCATTTTTGCTTAAGGCGAGTATCACAGCAGTAATCAGAGATAAAATAACTGATGGATCATCCAGTGAAGATTTGTACGTGAGCTTAGAAATAAGAAGGGAATGGTGATATTATTTGGGTTTTTCCATAGGCCCTCAAATAGTAAACAAGGAATGAGCGGAACAAAAATATGTAGAGTAACTGGGGAGACTTGCAGGGCCAATGGGATTGACACAGTAGGAGATTTTAATGTTCACAACATAAACGGAAAATGACATAGAATTAAGGACTAAGATGGGCTGCATCTATTAAGTGTGTTCAGGAAAGTTTCCCCAAGCAGTATGTAGAGGGTGCAACTCGCGAAGTGGTAAAACTTGACATACTCTAAGAACGAGGGCAGGACAGGTGACTGAGGTGACAGTGGGGGAGCACGCTGGGACCAGTGACCATAGTTGTATTTGTATTAAATAGTTACGGAGAAAGACAAAATTGGTCCATATGTTCAAGTTCAAAATTGGGGCAAGGCGAAATTTGATGGAATTAGACAGGAGCTTGTAGGTGTTGGTTGAAGGAGTTTGTATGCAGGCGAAGGGACCTCCTGCAAGTGGGAGGCCTTTAAAAGTGAAATGCTTACAGTTCAAGGTCTATATGTTCCTGTGAGGGTAAAAGGCAAGGTTTGCAGGAATAGGGAACGCTGAATGTCAGGAGGTATTGAGCCTTTGACCAGCAAAAACACGGCGTGGCTCAGTCCATGCAGCTGGGATCAAGGGAATTCCTGGAGGAATATAGGGGAATACAGGAGTTTACTGAAGAAGCAAATCAGGAGGGCGTAAAGGGAGCACATGATAGCCTTAGCTGAAAAAATTTGGGTGAATACAAAGAGATTCTTTAAGTATATTATATTAAAGAGGTTCTTTAAGAAAACAAGAATAACTAAATGAGAATATGACCCTTCAAGGTCCAAAGTGTCTTGTCTAGAACCGTAGGAGATGTGTGAGATTCTCAACGAATATTTCTCCTCTGTCTTTACTGTGGAGAATTAAATGAAGACATGGGAGCTTAACAAAGGTCGTGGTGATATCTTGGGTTAGTCAATATCATAGGAGAGGACTTGTTGGATACATTAGAATGTATGAACGAGGATAAATCTGTTGGTCCTAAACAGGTCGTTCCAAGAACACTGCAAGAGACTACAGAAGAAACTACGGGGACCTAGTTGATATTTTTGCATCGTCGTTAGCCACAGGTTAGGGTTCAGAATTTAGGAGTGTAGCAAATGTTGTGCCATTATTCCAAAAGGGAAGCAACAAAAAATCAGGAAACTATAGACCAGGAAGCCTAACATCTGTGATAGGTAGGTTACTGGAGAAGACTCCAAGGGATAAGATTTATGTGCATTTGGAAAGACAGCGTTTGATTCGAAATGTGTTTTTTTTCCCATTCCCTACAGTATGGAAACAGGCCACTTCGCCCAAGAAGGCCACACCAACCCTCCAAACAGTAAGCCACCCAGTCCCATTCCCCTACCCTATATTTACCCCTGACTAATGCAAATAACACTATGGGTAAATTAGCATGGCTGATTCATCTGACCTGTGAATCTTTGGATTGTGGGAGGAAAATGGAGCACCAAGAGGAAACCCACACAGACACAGGGAGAATGTGCAAACTCCACACAGAGAGTCACCCGCAGCTGGAATCAAGCCCGATCGATGGCACTATGAGGCAGCAGTACTAGCCACTGAACCACCATGCCACCCTTGCTTTTTGTCAACAAATCTATTCTGCCCTTCTCCCATGATGCAAGTTCCAATACCACAGACCGTGGTATTTATTCTCCACTGAAAATGTCATCTTAATGTTACTTGTTATTGTTTGTTATTATTAATTTAAATGATCATTATTAATACTTGTTTTTAGACTGGAAAGATTGCATGGCTTTATGAGTGGGAGATCATGCTTCACAAATTTGTTTGAGTTCTTTGATGAAGCGACCAGGAATGTTAATGAGTGCAGGGCGATAGACGCAGTCTATATCATTTTCAGTAAGGCCTTTGACACGGTTACCCTTGATAGGGTGGTCTGGAAGGTTAGATCGCATGGAATCCAGAGGGAGTTGGCAAAATGGACACACAATTGGCTTGATGGTAGTAAGCAGAGGGTAATAGTGGAAGGATGCTCTCAGACTGGAGGTCTGTGACACATGAAGTGCCTCAGGGGTCGCTGCTGGGCCCATTATTGTTTATTATCGATATCAATGATACTCTTGAGAATGTAAAAGGCATGATTAGTAAATGTGAAGGTGACATTAAAATAGGTGGCATTGTGGACAGTGAGGATGTATGTCAGAAATTGCAGCAGGACCTTCATCAAACTGGAGAAGTGGGCGGAAGAGTATGTTTGCAAAGTCAGATCAAGGTAGGAGTTTCATGATGAATTGTCAGTTCTTAAGGAGTGTAGTTGAGCAGAGGGACCATGGAGTTCAGGTTCAGCATTCTCTGAAAGTGGAGTTACAGGTAGACATGACAGTGAAGAACGCTTTTGGCACACTAGCATTCATCGGTCAGGACATGGAGGAGAGAAATTGCGAAGTTATGTTGCAGTTATACAGGATGTTCGTGAGGTTGCACTTGTAGTGTTGTGTTCAGTTTTGGTCACATTGCGATCAGAAGGATGTTTCTAAAAAAGAATGTGCGCAGACGGAATTAACAAAGATGTTGCCAGGACTCAACAGTATGGTATAAAGGGAGGGGTTGGACAAGTGAGGACGTTTTTCTTTCGACCGTAGGAGAGTGAGGGGGATCTTAGAGAAGTGTACAAGATTATGAGAGGCATGGATAGGGTGAATTGATTCAGCCTTTTTTTTCCCCAGAGTTGGGGAATTGAGGTCAAGGGAGCATCAGTTCAAGGTGAAAGGGGAAAGAATAAAAGGGAAACTGATGGAAACTGTTTTACGCAGAGAATGGTACACAAAGAGAATGAGCTGCCAGCGTAAGTGTTTGAATCATTTATATTAACAATACTTAAACGGCATTTGAACAAGTACATGGACAGGGAAGGACAAGAAGGCTATGGGCCAAGTGCTGAGAAATAGACTTAGTGTGGATGGACATTTGGGTCAGCATGGACCAGTTTGGGCAAAAGGGCCTCTCTCCATGCTGTAGGACTTGATAACTCTGCAAATAGAACAGCATTTGGGCCAAACTCTCATATTCCCTTATGTCATGAGTTCGACGACTATTTGGACAAAGTTCTGCCAAGATAACGCTGCAGATATTTTGCTTTTCAGTTTGTTACCAAACGTGTGTGTGTGTGTGTGTGTCTGTCTGTCTGTTTGCGTGTTTGTGTGTGTGTGTGTGTGTGTTTGTGCGTGTGTGTGTGTGTGTTTGTGCGTGTGTGTGTGTGTGTGTGTGAGAGAGAGAGAGAGAGTGTGTCTTCCACTGTATTTTTCAAAGGGACATGTTAATGTAAATATTTGCAATATCCTCTCGTCATTCCACTTTTCATCATACTTTGAGTAACTTTATTTTTGTTAAGTTAAAGCAAGGTCGTGCCCTGAGGTATGTAACTGAACAAAGAGACCAACGAGTGCAGATTCACAGTTCCTTGAAAGTGGAGTTGAGATAGAGAGGGTGGTGAAGAACGCGGTTGGCATGCTTGCCTGAGTCGCCCAGAACATTGAGTATAGAAGTTGGGGTGACATGTTGCGTTTGTACAGGATGCTGTAAGAACACACTTTAAGAAAACTGCGTACAATTTGGTTGGCTCTGCTAAAGGATGGATGTTGTTAAGATTGAGGGTGCAGGAATGATTTACAAAGGTTTTCTGGAACCTGAAGGTTTCATCTACAGGAAGAGCATGAGCAGTTTGAGGCTTTTCTCCGCCAGTCTATCGGATGCTGAGGGGTGACATGATAAAGGTTTATAAAATCATAAGGTGTATGGATAATCTGAATGGCCATGGTGTTTTTTTCATAGTCCAGTACTAGACTGTATAGGTTGAAGGTGACGGGGGAAGGATTTAGAATGGACCTTAGGGGTAACGTTTTCATGCCGAGGGCGGTGTATGTACGGAAAGTGCTTTCACAGAATGTGATGAAAGCAGGTACAATTACATGTTTAAGTATATCTGGACAGATACATCAATAGGAATGGTTCAGAGCGATATGGGCAAATGGGACTTGATCAGATTGAAATACCTGGTCGACGTGGGCAATCTGGAATAAAGGATTTGTTTGCACGCTGTATGACTCTCTGATCGTGTAAGAGGGATGAGGAAAACTTCCAAAAAGGGACTTTCAAGTGGAAATTCTCTTCCCCAGAGAACTCTCTTCCATGTCCCTATCCAAGAGTCTCTTACGTTTCCTCACGTATTTGACTCTACTACCACCGCTGGCAGTGCATTCCACATACCCACCACTCTCTGTGTTAAAAAAAAGCCTATAGCTGATATCTCCCCCAAGCCTTCACTTAATTATCTTAAAACTATGACCCCTCGTGATAGACATTTATGCCCGGGGGTAAAGGTCTCTGGCTATTCATTCTCTCTTTGCCTCTCATCATTTTTTACACCTCTATCAAGTCACCTCTCATACTTCTTCACGCAAATGATAAAAGCTCTAGCTAACTCAACCTTTTTCTCATAAGACCTACCCTTCAGTACAGGCAGCATCCTAGTAAATTTACTCTGCACCCTTTTAAAGCTTCCACATCCTTCCTATAATGGGGTGACTAGATCTGAACACAATATTACAGGTGCGGACTAACCAGGTCTCGAGAGACCTGCAGCATAACATCACGTCTCTTAAAATCAATCTTCCTGCAAATGAAAGCATACACACCATTCGCCTTCTTAACAACCCGACCAATTTGAGTCCTAACTTTAAGTGATCTAGGGACACTGACGCCAAAATCCCTCTGTTCGTCCACACTGCCAAGAACCCTGCCTATAACCCTGTATTCTGCATTCAAATTTGAGCTTGCAAAGGGGATTACTTCACACATTACCAGTTTGAATTTCATCTGCCACTTTTTATCCCAGCTCTGCATTATGTCATTGTCCCGTTGTAACCTACAACAGCCCTCCAAACACCCATGTACCACTTCACAAACCTTCGTGTCATCGGCAATCTTGCTCACCCATCCTTCCACTTCCTCACCCAAGTCAGCTATAAAAATCACCAAGTGCAGAGGTCTCAGAACGAATCCCTGCAGGACACCACTGATCCCTTTCAATGATCTGGATCCCCTAACTCTCTGTGTAAGAGAATTCCTGACGTTCACTGACTCAGTTTGAAGAAAACTTTCTCTGCTTCTATATCATGACATATTGATATGACAAAAAAGATGAAACACGGAGGATTAGACAGAGAGACTGGCCCTGAACTCAAGGCAGTATTAGACCGAGGATGACATCAAGTAATCTGAGGAAAATTGCACTGAATGTGAATTGGTTGCGACCTCTTCACTGTTTGGAGTCAGTCACAACACAATGGAGATGTTTATCATCAGTGGGCATCAATCATCTCAACCGTGGGACATCTGTGCAAGAGATCCTCAGAGTAGCTCCCTCAGCCCAGTCATCCCCACTGTGTTATCATAGAGTCCTTACAGAGTGGAAGGAGGCCATTCAGTCAATTGAGTCCAAACTGAGCAGAATTGGGGATATTCACTGATGTTCAGAACACGTTGACCCTCCCCAGCTCTTGAAGCAGTCTGTGTCCATATACACCAAGAACTGGACACCATTCAATATCATGCTGGTAATATTTGGGTAACACTCATGTAACAGCACTGTACATTTCCACAGTAAAAGGCACAGCTCATTCGGTAACTCAATCTGTGTTCACAAGAATATGTGGAAGTCATTCAACCCATCATATATTGGACAAGACGTATGATAGCTCATTCAGTCCCTCTTGCCAATTACACAGTAAGAGAAGGAATCTGCTCACTCCCTCACTTACAAGGGATCAGAAAGAGAGTGTTTTGCATCTTGAGTTACTTACTGAGGAACAGGAAACAGTCATTCAGCTTCTCAAGTCACTAACCCAGGAACAGGAAGGTGACAGAGATGCTCCAAATTCACAAACAAATGGAGCAGCGACCCAACAGATCGACTGCACCATCTTATCCCTCGTGGCTTAATTACTCATTGTGCATAGTAGGAATAAAGCCAACTTTTTTAACCATTCTCCAATGTAGCTGACCCATTGTCTCCATGGAGGTCAGAAGGTGGTGCGGAATTGTGAACTATTTTAGAATGAAGGTATTGTGCCTGCTGACAGGATTGTGTACAAAGTGGCATTCAATATTCAGTCAGAGTCTGTACCTCTCCGTTAATCAACATGAGGGCACTGCAGTAGCATGTAAACTATCGGGAGTCAATCATCCAGTTAAAAATATAGAATTTTCACCCTATTCAGGTGTTTGGGACGTAATGAGTGTCCGTCCAAAACTATCATGTTTCAACTTCTTATTCTCTCACAGCGCGACAGATTAAGCGTATAGTTATTTCTCTCTCTCACCATGGTACCATCATGCCAGGGTTTAGTCTGGTGAAACAACTTTGCACTGTCTCGGTGAAAAAAAATCATTATTTATAAAACAGACCAAATCTGTAAACAAGTCACCAAAAACTCTCTCAATAAAACACGACCATTAGGAAAGGTATACCAACTCTGGTACTTCGATCGCTTTGCATGAAGAGCCACATACACTTACTTGCTGCCCCACAAGAATTCTGTTAGTGACTTATAGAACATAGAACATAGAACATAGAAGAATACAGCGCAGTACAGGCCCTTTGGCCCTCGATGTTGCGCCGATCCAAGCCCACCTAACCTATACTAACCCACTATCCTCCATATACCTATCCAATGCCCGCTTAAATGCCCATAAAGAGGGAGAGTCCACCACTGCTACTGGCAGGGCATTCCATGAACTTACGACTCGCTGAGTGAAGAACCTACCCCTAACTTCAGTCCTATATCTACCCCCCCTTAATTTAAAGCTATGCCCCCTTGTAATACCCGACTCCATACGCGGGAAAAGGTTCACACTGTCAACCCTATCTAACCCCCTAATCATCTTGTACACCTCAATCAAGTCACCCCTAAACCTTCTTTTCACTAATGAAAACAGCCCCAAGTGTCTCAGTCTTTCCTCATACGATCTTCCTTCCATACCAGGCAACATCCTGGTAAACCTCCTCTGCACCCGTTCCAGTGCCTCCACATCCTTCCTATAGTATGGCGACCAAAACTGCACACAATATTCCAGATGCGGCCGCACCAGAGTCTTATACAACTGCATCATGACCTCAGGACTCCGGAACTCAATTCCTCTACCAATAAAAGCCAGTACGCCATATGCCTTCTTCACCGCACTATTTACCTGGGTGGCAACTACATGAGTGTTATGACCAAGGACATCCCAACCTCTCACCATTTAATAAACATGACGTGAATGATTGTATTGGTTGTTCACATTTGAATCATTTATATACCTTGTGGACAGCTATTGCAAAAACACTGTTCCTTCTGCTACCCAACAAGCCTTCAGACCTGAAAAAAAAACACGACTCTTCTCATATCTCCATTATCCAATGTTTAATCAATATGGTATATATTCCAACCCTACATACCCATGGACTCTAACATTATCCACTCACCCGTATTCAAACATGTCAAACGTATTCTGAAAATTCAAATACTCCACTCCCACTGTTTGTCAATTGTCGATTTCACAGCGGACAATCTCCACTACCCCCAGCAGGTTTCGTAAAGATCATTTCCCTTAATGGAATCTAGTTTGAATGTACCAAATCATATCATTATTCTCCAAGTGTCTAGTTGTCACATTCCTCACAAAAGGTTACATTTCTTTTTTCTGACAGCTGACATCCAGCTATTTAATTTTCTGTTTTCTCTCCCCATCCTGTTTTAAATAATTCGTGGAAAAATAACTGCTTTCCAGTCTGCAGCATCTTTTACAGAATCTAACCAGCTTTGAAGAATAATCAGCCATTCTTTCATTAGTTCTGTTGCCACCTCCTCAATACTCTGGGATGGAGCTCATCAGATGCAGCAACTTATGGAACTTCAACACAATTAGATTTTCAAAATATACTTTTCATTAATTCTAATTTCCTGTAGTCCATCATTTCACCAGTCACTCTGTTCCCTTGTGTTTTTTTTCCTGAAAGTTAGTTTCTGTTCGTTCTCATACAGAGATGGAACCAATGTATTCGTCTCGGCAGGCAGATGGCTTCTGTCAGCTAGCAATACATCAGAGGGCTACACTTCAGAGATGGTGGATATATTACCCACTCCTGCGTGGAAAGTTCCAGAATTGTAACATTTCTCTTCATGGTGAGTGTTAGCACAGTCATATCCCTGGTGTGAAGCTACAGGTTATACAGAAGGAGGAGACACAGCTCAGTGAACATCTCATTTTTGAAACAAGCTGATTTCAATCTTTACGCCTGAATGTGCCCAGCTGAGACAAATGGCCCTGGAAATCCCAGGGAGGATAGTGCAGTGCCCTGCTCCTCCTCGTGTACAGAGCTTCCCTTCTGTGTAGTCTCACCTCCATTTGTTTCCCATGGACCCAGTCACTCTGTAAATGCAGTATCCAGCGTGGCGTCTCCAGACCCTCAGGGATCCCTGAATGGACCCAGCAGCTGACAATACAAAGCCGGAAACACCATCCACAGAAACGTCACTGACCTTGTGATGACACCAGCAACTCAAATCCCCGACATCCATGGTGCACTCATTCAGGGTTGTAAATGCCTCCCTCTCCTCAGTTTCTCTTCCTAGCTAAGAAAGCTGTTACGTCTCCACACAGTCCCACAGGAACAGTTCATCTGTCTAAAGAAGCTGGTGACAATGTAACATTATATTTCTCTGTATCTCAGCAACTAGACGGGCAGCAACAGCATTGCCGATGAAATTGATCACTACACTCAGAGAAGAGAGATAGAGGGAACATAACTCACTTTAAACATGGACATACCAATAATGACGTGATATTCAGGAATATTGGAAAAGGGAAAATGTTAGATTAACGTACCATTCTATGTTCATTCCAGTTCATCATCAGCCAACCTTCTGCTTGCTTTGCCTTTCTCTTGCTCTCTCTCTTTTACTGAACGTTCCTCCATCCATTCAACACAGACATCCCACTCACCCTTCTAATCATCCCTGATATAAATAATATTATTTCCCAATTGCATTAAGTTTTGATAGGGTCCCTGAACTCGAAACGTTATCTGTGTTTCTCCAGACAGAGAGACATGCCTGCTGAGATTCTCCAACACTTCTGGATGTTGAAGAATTTTATGTCAGATCTCAAGAATCCACAGTTCCTTTGTTTAATTCACTTTTAATGTTGTTGTTTCCCAGGATACCAGCATTTGTTGTCTATCACTAATTGCTCTTCACTGTGAGGCCATTTGTCAAGAAAATATGGAGCCAACCGTATTGTTGTGGGTCAGAATTCACACTTCGACCAGATTGGGCAAAAATGTTAATTCTCTTTACAAAAGGTTATCAGTAAAATAAGGAAAAATAAATCTGGTGGTTTATAGTTGCCACGAGAGAATTTAGATTCATTCCAATTTTTATCATTCCAATTTCTGATTTGTCATCGGCTGTGATAGAATTTGAAACAATGCTTTCAGAGTCATAGCCTGTGCCTCTGAATTACACAGTCAGTGATATTATTACGCTGATACAGTGCCCCTGCTGTGAAGTAACTGTAGAGACAAGAACAAGTTTGCGGTCAAAATATTTGTAACGGGCAAGAGAGGTCAGAAGAGCAGTGAAGCCATAATGTCTGAAGTTAACAAAAGGGGTAGGTGACAAGCTCATTCAGCAACAGGACTGAGGCAGAAGTGGAGATTGGGGATATTTTAGAGGTGGATTTTGACCGTATTAAAGACAAAGACAATCCAGAATTGTAAAACGGTTTAAGGTAAAAAGGGGACTCAAATTGGAGTTTATGACTGAAAGTTTATGCTTTTGCGAAATATAAATAACCGAAGTAGAAACAACCTTCACCATCATTTATACAATTGACAGAAATAGGCTTACCAGGACCACCAAGGGTAGCGAGGATGGGGTAGTAACCTGTCTGAATTATCATCAGTCCGGCTTCTATCTGCAACTCTAACCATGCCCAATCCACAGAAAGATAATAAAGACCATCGGATAAACTCCTGTCCATTGTTGGAACATTACAGTCTAATGTTCTCAGATTCTGATCTCTCCGTCTCTCTGTCGCTGCTGATCCCAATCGTATTGAGGAGGACGCTGTCCCAAATACTATGGCATAACAAGCTCATGGAAGCCCTTAGTTAGGGAAGAGGGAAACCCTACAGTGATACAGTTAGGTCCAGGAAGACTGATATTAATCAGTCACTGAACAAAAAGCTTCAATCAACACCCTTTCAGAACCATCCTGACATATTCCAATAATACTTGGACTGGATGGAATGTTGACATCGCTGACTATTGGGTGAATGGCACATCTTCAGTTGTAAAGTTCGAGGTGAGGGAGGGAGATGATTCTTTTTCTTCACAAGCTTGATGATTCTACTATGTTTTGGCAGAGTAGGAATTGCTGGGCACCTGATGCCATCTGTGTCTGATCACCAGGCCTGATGCACTCTTTCGCTTTATGTAGTTATGTTTAACTTTGACATATATCTGACCATCATTTAATGATTTCGGTGGGGTTAGGCATTTTTGAGAGGGGGCTACATTGCCACAGATGGTGTAGATACAGTCTATTCCTTGTGACCCTTGCAGCCACGGCCTGGTTCTGTGGAGTGATGGTCAAACTCTCCCAGAACTAGGATTCTTAGTTTTACCTTTCGTCAGTTATTGCTGCAGGGTTGGAAGGCAGTAAGTCTCTCCCGACTGCTACACACTCTTTCTCTCTCAGAAATGTCTCTCAGAATTGTTTTTTGGTGTTCGTTCCTCCTGGATTGGAGAACTGCATGTGAGACAATCTGTTACCTGATTTTGTTTTTCGACATGTGAGTGTTTCTAGGATGTTACTATATTGGAGCAGTTACTGTTAGTTGAATAAACTATTATTCTGTTAAGTTTTTCAAAAGAATTAAGTTATTCCAAGATCCTCTTGCTTTCGTTATGTTTTGTCTACTGTGTTTGAATAGATTGTGTTTTGCTTAATTTCGAATATTTTGAACAATCGAATTGCATCTGAAACACAGCACCTCACATTTACCTTTAAAATAAGAAAATGCTCGTGTCGAGACTGCCTTCTCCATGTACTTTGAGGGGATTTGCTCTGGTCTATAACAGAGAGGCATTCATGTTTTGCGTGGGTAATTACTTAATGGACAACATGTTGCAGAAATATGGAGTTTGGCAGCAGAATGGGCCGAGCTGGAGGAGTGACAGTTATATCAGGAGTTACATCGTATACTCATTCCTCCTAACAGTTCCATCGCGGACCCATATAAGGCAAGATGAATATCTGTTCATCATGAAACACTGCGTAGACAAGTGTACTGATAGTGTACTGCCATCCATCAATCCGTCCAGGAACGTAAAATGTTCAGACTTTATCAATTGAGCACTGGTGCCATTTTTAAATGGCCAACGGGCACACGGTTCAGCTTTCTCAATTCAGAGCTGCCCTGCACAATTTACCCTGAGCATGGCAGATAAAGGGCAATTATACCACGGTTTGTCGACAGGGACACGGTGGGTTGGTTGGTACAGAAGAGGACATCAGTGGCGGAAGAAGATTTTTTTTTTGATCACTTGGGATGAAAGTATATCATGAGACCATTCAGCCTCTCAAATATACTGCACCATTCAGACAAAGGAAGCACCTAATTAGTTGAAGACTCACTCCTTTCTTGAAGACAGGCGCCACGTTAGAGGTTCGCCAGTTTCACTGGAACTCTCCTGTAATCCAGAGAGTTATGGAATATTTCGCACAGTGTCACCAGTCACTCTGTAACCACTTCTTCGAAAACCAGCTATGAATTACTGCTGACCTGTCTACCCTTATTCTTACCTGTTTGTTTAAAAAATGTTCCTTTTGTTAGAGACAGTTCAAGAACTTTCATCCGACTACAGTTTTGTTTATATTATTGAATTACTTTGTGACCTCCCCTGTGAGGAACGATGTAAAATACTGTTTTAAATTCTCTGCCTGTTCCCTGAAACCAGTTCCCCAGTTACATCCTCCAGCTGTCGCACAAATACTTTCCTGCCTTTCTTCCAAGGGTCACACACAAATCATGAACGTTTTTTAATTGATCAGGAAAACCCTCTTGCGGATAATTTTAGTTTTTCATATTTCTTGCCAGTTTTGGAATATTTTTCTTTATATTTTACTTTATCCAATCTGCTTCTGATTCCAAAAATAAACTTCCCAAATGTGGCCAATGCTAGAGCTCACCAACCTGAATTCTTTCGTTTGTGATTGATTAGTTATCCTTCACAGCATTTGTGCATCATGCTGGGAGTGTGGGGTGGGGGGTAGGGGGGTTCATTTTCATATCATCTTCCTTTTGACCAGAGTCAATCATTGATGAGCGTAATGATGTATCTGCTTAAATGTCTCCCCAACACATCTACTGACCTTTACCTGAGTCTATTTTCACATCCAGTTTTAGATCGAATAAAAGACATAAATCTGCAATTGAAATGCCTGGCTCTTTTCAATCATTCAGGTGAATTTCCGTATGTGGCTGAAAACATGATCAGTTGAAAGTGACTTCATTCTCCCAGTTTCTCTGGCTCTGCCATTTCTGTTCGATGATACCACATTCCAGTGGGAAGCTTCCGACATGACCAGGTTTTCGCTCAGGAAAGTAATCCCCTAACTCCGGTGGACAGAGCCTTCAGCTGTGACTGGCGCATTTTCCTCACTTCTGCCCTCACTCTGTCTCCTCCTTCCCAGTACAATGATGGACTTCCACTTGTCCTCACTTCCTACTGCACTAGAATCCACATTCACAGAATCATCCTCCACCGCTTCCACCATCTCAAGCAGGACAGCACCATCAAACAAATCTTCCCCTCCTGTCCACTCTCAGAATTTCACAGGGATCATCCCTCTTTGAAAGCCTCCATCACCCCAAACACTTCTCCACTCCCCCATGGCACTTTCCCATGCAAATGCAGAAGCTGCAATACTTGCCCATTCCCCTCTTCCCTTCTCACTATCCATGGCCCCAATCATACCTTCCAGATGAAGCAACATTTCACTTGTACTCTTTCAATCCAGTCTTCTGCCATTGCTGCTCATAATGCAGTCTCTTTTACACTGGGACGACCAGAGACTGCTTTGAGCAACACTCCCACTCTGTCTGTAGGAATGACCCAGATCTTCTGATTCTCTTCATTTCAATAAGTACCTTTTTTCCTCAAACTAATGAGATTTCTTTGAAGAGGTAACAAGCAGGTCAGATCAAGAGAGCCAATGGGAGTTTCGATTTGGACTTCCAGAAGGCCTCTGATAAGGTGCCGCACGCACAGGAGGCTGCTGAGTAAGACACGGGTGCATGGTGTTAGAGGCCAGGTATTAACATGGATAAAAGGTTGGCTGACTGGCAGGAGGCAGGGTGGGGATAAAATAGTCCTCTGGATGGCAGCCAGTGACTAGTAGTTTTTCACAAGGGTCAGTGCTGGGATCACAACATTTCACTTTATAGGTTAATGATTTGGACGGCAGAACTGAGGGCATTTTGGCTACGTTTGCAGTTGATGCAAAGATCGGTGGATGGGCAGGTAGTATTGAGGAGGCAGGGACACCGCAGAAAGATTTAGACAGTATAGGAGAGTGGAAAAAGTAATAGCAGATGGAATACAATGTGGGAGAGTGCAAGGTCATGTACTTTTGTATGAAGAATACAGGCATGCACTATTTACTAAATGGGAAGAAAATTCAGAAATCTGAAGTTCAAAGGGACTTCGGATTCCAAGCCAGGATTTGCCGAAGGTAAACTTGCTGGTTGAGTCATTAGTTAAGAAGGCTAATACGATGTTATCATTTATCTCTAGCGGACTACAATGTAAAAGTGGGGATTTTGAGGCTTTCTAAGGCTCTGAGGAGAAAGTGAGGTCTGCAGATGCTGGAGATCAGAGATGGAAATGTGTTGCTGGAAAAGCGCAGCAAGTCAGGCAGCATCTAGGGAACAGGAGAATCGACGTTTCGGGCATTAGCCCTTCTCCTGTTCCCTAGATGCTGCCTGACCTGCTGCGCTTTTCCAGCAACACATTTCCATTTCTAAGCCTCTGGTCAGACCACATTTCCTGGATTTACACTTCCTGATGAAGGGCTCTGGTCTGAAACCTTGGTTTTCTTGCACTTTGGATGCTGCCCGACCAGCTGTGCTTTTCCAGCAACACACAGCCAACTCTGTGAGTATCGACATGTGGATACAGATCTGACAGTCTCTGTGGTGCTTACAATGACACAATCTCTCCCGCAGCTGGCCTCCCCACCCTATTGCAGCGACAGTGGCAGAGTATGATAACCCTCGAGGATTCAGTCTGGGAGGGAGAGAGGGAGGGAAGCAGCTCACAGCACCATCCAACCTGACAGCACCATCAACACACACAACTTAATCGCTCCCCCACCCCCACCCCCCTCACACACACACACATGCAATGCTGTTAGATGGAGGTTTATAAATATACTTGGGCCTGTCAGAAGAGAAATTCTCACCTCCGAGTGAAGAATTTTGTCAGGAGATGAGAAGAATGTAATTCTCCTTCTGTGTCTTCCAATGCTTAAAGATTATGTGAGAAAGTATTCGAAAGTCCTGAAAAAGGCCTAGCAGTGGTTGTAATATCGCTCAGTATTGACGAAACTGGTCTCTGTGTTCAAAGATATTATTTGAAAAACCAAACAGCCATGCAATTTCAGAGATCAACAGTAAAGGATTTCTTCTCTTCTCAGAGAGTAAAAAAAACTCTGCCACTGATGCATTAGCGTGGGGAGACTAGCAGAGGGTAGTATTGTATGAATCTGTTCATAAAATTCAGTGGATCTCTCTGCTGCCTCACAGCACAAGGCACCCAAGTTCAATTTTACCCTCGGGAACTGACTGTGCGGAGTTTGCACATTCTCTCTGTGTCTGCGTGGGTTTCCTCCGGGTGCTTTGGTTTCCAGCCACAGTCCAAAGATGTACAGGTTAGGTGAATTGGCCAAACTAAATTGCCCACAGTGCCTGGGGATGTGTAGATTAGGTGCATTAGTCATGAGTAAACGTAGGATAGTAGGCGAATGAGTCTGGGTGTGTTACGTTTCGAAGGTTCAGTGTTACTCTTCGAATGGTCAGTAAGTATGTGTTTGGCCGAAGGGCCTGTTTCCACACTGCAGGGATTCTATGAACTCTATGAACAACAGGGACAGGCAGAAAGAGTGCAGGAAGGAGATTGATTCCAATTTAAATGTGTTTTCTTCAAAACCAACGTTGCAAAAAGATGCAAACAGTGCTGCACACGAACTTAGATTCTGACACTAACACACACAACACATGCACAAGAGAAATGCACGTGAGTATGGACATTTATACACAAACATACAAACAAACCCCCCACGTACAGGCACTGATAATGTCTTTAATACAGAGATATATAATTGTTATTAATAAGTGATCAATGGTCAGTCGGAGAAGGCAGGAGAATGGAGTTGAGAAATATTTCAGCGGTGATCAATTGCCATGGCAGATTAGATGGGCTGAATAGCCTAATTCTGCTACAGTGTCTCATGCTGATATGTTCTTTCGGTGCCTGGGATTGTCTTCCCACAAGTTCAGTGGAGACTCAAATTGGTGAGTATGTGGTTTAGGAGAGTTAATGGGAATATGGACAGGTTTCTGGGACTGAATGGTCAATATCTGTTCCTAATTATCATCCATTTTTATCTCAAAGATTGGCGATTGGTTTGAGGGTAACTCATTTTGAGACTAAGGGCCTTCCCATTTCAGACTGAGACAGGGATGTTCCTTTCTCTTTAAGGTTCTGTGATCTGTGGCGTTCTCATGCCGAAGTAACAGTTACTGAAAACGTCAAGGTTGGGTATCATAGAACTTTGATGAACAAGATAATCTATGTTTATTGGGAACAGAGAGGAAAGGGGTGTTTAGTTACAATCACATCAACAATAAACATTCTGAATGGTGCAGCAGGCACGACGGGTTGAATGGCCAGCTGCTGCTCCTGCCTCATGTGTTGTTCTCTCATGCACTCATTAATATTACAGAGATAAAGGACGATCCCATTCAGCCAGTCAGCATCATTATAATGAGACAGGAGGAGACCATTCTGCCGTCTCAGGCTTTACACACGAAGAGATTGATGTCATTCAGCCTGCTCAGTACATCACACAATGACCCAAACCCGGACTTCAAACCCACCACAGCAGATGGTGGAATTTGAATTCAATAAAATAGTTGGAATTAGCAATCTAATGAAATATTGATGGCTATCAAAACTAAAAAAATAAACTGGCTCACTAGTGTCCTCCAGGGAAGGAAACTTGCTATATTCACTGGTCTGACTTACATATTACTCCAGACCCTCAGCAATGGCAGACTCTCAAATGCCCTTTGCAATGGCCAAGTCAGCCATTCAGATATAACACTACAAGCTCTCAAAGAAGTGAAACCAGACAGACCTGCGAACTGGCAGCCGACAGCATATCGAAGTGCATGGGTTCAGAAAGGCAGTTCCCCAACAGCTTCTTGAGACCAACCCGGTAAGGGGAATAAATGCTGGCCCAGCCACCAACACCAATGTCCCATTAATGAATGTAAGATGTCCACACTCAGTAAAGAGAGATAGAGGGGACAGACCTTACTTAAAACAGTGACTTGGATATATACCTACGTGTGCATGATACTCAGCAATATGGGAAAATGTGAAAAATACATGAAGATAATCTCACACTTTATTTCCATCGCAGCTGATTCTCAATAATCCCTTTTTTATCCTTATATTTCTCCACATATTCCAATCATTCCAGCAACACACATTATACTATTTCCCAGCTTCTTTCAGATCTGACACATGGTGAGTGGATTTAAAATGCGAACTCTGTTTTTCTCTCGACAGAGGCTGACAAAACTGCTCCGTTTCCTAGCACTCTGTTTCTTTTTGGTTCAGATCGGCCAGTAACTTACTTTGTTTGATTTAACCATTTTTTATTTTACGGGAAATTGGCCGAACGAGCCCACACTGACCCTCTGCAGAGCACTGCACTATGAACCACCTCATACCCTACTTCTGTACTTCCATTCTCTAAGCCATTTCCTACCATATCCCGGCATTTCCAATAGCTAACATACCTAGCTGCACATGATGGGTAATTTAGTATGGTCAATACACTGATCCTGTTTGGACTGTGGGAGGAACCTTGACCACCTGGAGGAAACACTAGCAGACCCGGGGATATTGTGAAAACACAATACAGACAATCCTCAAGGTGGATGAACACTCTGTTCCTAGAACTGTGAGACAGCTGTGCTAACCACTGAGACACTATGCCCCCTCTCCCTCCTCGCCAAACCGGGACCCTGGTACAGTGAGAAAGCCGTGATAACCACTGAGACACCATGCATCCCTCCCCCTCCCGCTCCTCCCAAACCAGGTTCCTGGTATGTGAGACAGCCGTGCTAACCACTGAGGTGCCATGCACCCCACGCCTTCTCTCCCAAACTGGGTCCCTGGTACTGTGAGACAACGGTGCTAAGACATCATATCCCCTCCCCCTCCCCCTCCACCCCAGACCGGGTCCCTGGTCCTGTGCGACAGCCGTGCTAACTACTGAGACTCCATGCCCCCTCCACCTCCGCCCAAACCGGGTCCCTGGTACTGTGAGACAGCCGTGCTAACTACTGAGACAACATGTCCTCCTTCCCATCCCCCCAAACCGGGTCCCTAGTACTGTGAGACAGCTGTGGTAACCACTAAGACACCATGCTCCCCCTTCCCCTCCCCCACAAACAGGGTCCCTAGTACTGTGAGACAGCCGTGCTAACCACTGAGATACAATGCCCCTTCACCTCCCCCCAAACAGGATCCCTGTTACAGTGAGACCGCCGAGTTAACCACTGAGAGACCATGCCATCATCCCCTCCCCGAATCCGTGTCCCTGGTACTGTGAGACATCTGTGCTAAACACTGAGACACCATGCCTCCCCCCTCCACAAACCGGGTCCCTGGTACTGTGAGACAGCAGTGCCAAGCACTGAGACATCGTGCCCCCTCCCCCTGCCCCCAGCCGGATCCCTGGTACTGTGAGACAGCCGTGGTAACCACTGAGACATAATGCCCCCTTCACCTCCCCCTAAAACATGGTCCCTGGTACTGTGAGACAGCCGGGCTAACCACTGAGACACCATTCTCCCTCCCCCCCTCCCCAAACCGGGTCCCTGGTACTGTGCGACAGCCGAGATAACCACTGAGACACCATAACCCCTCCCCCTCACCCCCAAACTGGGTCCCTGGTACAGTGAGACACACGTGCTAACCACTGAGACACCATGTCCGCCTCCCCTCCATTCCAAGCCCGGTCCCTGGTACAGTGAGACAGACATGCGAACCACTGAGACAACATGCCCCCTCCCTGTCCCCACCAAACCGTTCCCTGGTACTGTGAGACAGCCGAGCTAACCACTGAGACACAAAGCCCCCCTCCCCCGCAAAACGGGTCCATGGTACTGTGAGACAGCCGTGCTGACCACTGCGACACCATGACCACTCCCCCTCCCACAAAAAGGTTCCCTGTTACTGTTAGACAGCCGAGCTAACCATTGAGACACCATGTCCCATCCCCATCCCACCCAAACAGAATCCCTGGTACTGTGACACAGCTGCGTTAACCACCGAGACACCATGCCACCCTCCCTCTCCCCCATACCGGGTTGCTGGTACTGTGAGAGAGCCGTGCTAACCAATGAGACTCCATATATCCCTCCCCCTCCCCCCCCCGCAAACCGCATCCCTGGTACTGTGAGACAACCGTGCTAACTACTGAGACACCATGCCCCCCTCCCCCTCTCCCAAACCGGTTCCCTGCTACTATGAGACAGCCGTGCTAACCAATGAGACACCATATCCCCCTCCCCTCCCCCAAAAACTGCATCCCTGGTACTGTGAGACAACCGTGCTAACTACTGAGATTCCATGCCCCCCCTCCTCTCCCAAACCGGGTCCCTGGTACTGTGAGACAGCCGTGCTAACCAATGAGACACCATATCCCCCTACACCTCCCCCCAAAACCGCATCCATGGTACTGTGAGACAGCCGTGCTAACTACTGAGATACCATGCCCCCCTCCCCGTCCCCCAAAACCGGGTCCCCTGTACTGTGAGGCACCCGTGCTAACTACTGAGACACCATGTCCACCCTTACCCCTATCCCCCGAACCGATTCTGTGGTACTGAGAGACAGACGTGCTAACCACTGAGATACCATGCGCCCCACCCCATCCCCCAAAACTGGGTCCCTGGTACTGTGAGACAGCTGCGATCACCACTAAGACATCATATGCACTCCCCTCCTTCCTCGCCAAATCGTGTACCTGGTACTGTGAGACAGCCATGGTAACCACTGAGATACCATCTCCCCCACCCCCTCCACCCAAACCGGCTCCCTGGTATGGTGAGACACACGTGCTAACCACTGAGACAACATGCCCCCTCCCCCTACCCCTCGCCCAAACCGGGTCCCTGGTACTGTGAGACAGCCTTGTTAACCACTGAGACGCCATGCCCTCACTGCCTCCCACCAAACTGGGACCCTGGTACTGTGAGACAGCCGTGCTAACCACTGAGACGCCATGCCCCTCACTGCCTCCCACCAAACTGGGACCCTGGTACTGTGAGACAGCCGTGCTTACCACTGAGACACCATGCCCCCTCCCTCTCCCTCAAAAAGCGGGCCCATGGTACAGTGAAACAGCCGTGCTAACCACTGAGACACCATGCCCCCCTCCACCTTCCCCATACCGGGTCCCTGGTATGTGAGACAGCCGTGCAAATCACTGAAACGCCATGCCCCCCTCTGCTCCCCCCCAAACCGGGTCCCTGGTACTGTGAGACAGCTGTGCTAACCACTAAGACACCATGCTCCCCTCCCCCTCCCCCCCCCCCCGCAAACCGCGCCCCTGGTACTGTGAGACAGTCATGCTAACCACTGAGAACTATGCTCCCCCTCCCCCACAAACCGGATCCCTGGTACAGTGAGTCAGCCGTGCTAACCAATGAGACACCATATCTCCCTCACTTCCCCCCATAACAGTATCCCTGGTAATGTGAGACAGCCACGCTAACTACTGCGACACCATGCTCCCCCTCCCCTCACCCTCTATCCCCCAAACTGGGTCCCTGGTACTGAGAGACAGCCATGATAACCACTGACAAAACATGTCCCCTGCCCCTTCCTCCAAACCGGGTACCTGTTACTGTTAAACAGCCGTACTAACCACTGAGACACCATACTCCCCTCCTCCTACCCCTCAAACCGGGTCCCTGGTACTGTGAGACTGTTGTGCTAAACACTGAGACACCATGCTCCCCTCCCCCGCCCCCCCCCCCCCGCAAATCGCACCCCTGGTACTGTGAGACATTCGTGCTAACCACTGAGACACCATGCTCCCTTCCCCTACCCCTCAAACCGGGTCCCTCGTACTATGAGACAGCCGTGCTAACCACTGAGACACTATGCTCCCCCTCCCCCATAAATCGGGTCCCTGGTACTGTGAGTCAGCCGTGCTAACCAATGAGACGCCATATTCCCCTCACCTCCCCACAAAACCGCATCCCTGGTAATGTGAGACAGCCGCACTAACTACTGAGACACCATGCTCCCCCTCCCCTCACCCCCTATCCCCCGAAACGAGTCCGTGGTACTGAGAGACAGCCGTGATAACCAGTGACAAAACACATCCCCTGCCCCATCCCCCAAACCGGATCCCTGGTATTGTTAAACAGCCGTACTAACCACTGAGACACCATACCCCCATACTCCTCCCCCTCAAACCGGGTCCCTGGTACTGTGAGAATGCCGTGTTATCCACTGGAACACCATGACCCCTCCCCCTCCCCCCAAACTGTGTCCCTGGTACTATGAAACAGCCGTGTAAACCACTGAGACACCATGCCCCCTCCCCCTCCCCCCCCTAACCGGGTCCCTGGTACTGTGAGACAGCCATGATTACCACGACACAACATGTCCCCTGCCCCTCCCCTCAAACCGGGTCCCTGGTACTGTGAGACAGCCGTGATAACCAAAAAGAGACACCATGACCCCCTCCCCCTCCCCTTCCAGCCGGATCCCTGGTACTGTGAAACAGTCGTGCTAACCACTGAGTCACCATGCTCCCCTTCCCCTCCCCCTCAAAGCGTGTCCCTGTTACTATGAGACAGCCGTGCTAACAAATGAGACGCCATGCCCCCCTCCCACTACCTCCAAAACTGGATCTCTGGTACTGTGAGACAGTCGTCCTAACCACTGAGACACCATACCCCCCTCCCCCACACCCTCCATCCGGCTCCCTGGTACTGTGAGACAACCGTGCTAACCACTGAGAAATCATGCCCCCATCCCCTCCCCCTCCCATCCCAAACTGGGTCCCTGGTACTGTGAGACAGCAGTGCTAATGCCTGAGACAACTTGCCCCGTCTCCCTCCCTCTCCCCTTGTTCCCCCATCCCCGAACTCCCAACGAATTCACTGTGCTCGTGAATACTGTGCAAAATGTAAACCTGAAATGCAATCAGTAAACAGCGACAAAACCTCACAAATGCTTCAGCATCTGAAAGGAGAAGCATGGGGAGCATATTGAGTCTGATATGATCCTCTTCTGAAAAACTCATACTAGACTCAAAAGGTTAATTGTGTTTCTCTCTGCTCAGAACCTGTTATGGTTTTCCAGCACTTTCAACAGAGTTACTCTTTTGGACTGTAGATAATTGCCTGATCTGAAAGGGAACAGTGAAATTGCTATTTCTGTTGACTTTCAAGTATTTGTTATGGTTTTTGAATGAAAAATCAAAAACTATGTGCGTGACAGCTCCCTGAATGCCGATAATGTATTGCTACCTTCATAATGCATTTTGGAAATGTTGAACTCGGTGATCATGACATCATACGATCAATCCTCTGAAAGTAACTGGTTGAAGTACTGATCCCAATTGTTATCAACGTCTTATCATGCTCCTGATGTCGCAGGGTATATTCATCCAGGGTATGGGAAACCACTAGCAAGGGCAGAATTTATTTGTCATCCCCAGTGGCTCTGAACTAAGCAACACGGAGTTGTCCTGTTTTTCCTCTTCAATCCAAAGTGATGCAGATCCACACAGAGCTGTTTGTAGGAACGTTCCAAGATTTTTAACATATACTTGTGAAGGAACAGCAAATTATTCCCTGGTCAGGATGACATGTAACTTGGAAGATACCTTGAAGAGGCTGCATTTCCCATTGTTCCCATTACCTGTGAAAAATGTTCTCTAATTCCCATTAATCACAGTTTTGCTCAGGGTCCTTGATTCCACTCTCAGTCAAGTCCTGTTTCAACTGAAAGGGAAGTCACTCTGATCTCACCTCAAATTACATTGGAAGATCAGTTGAAAGAATAAGGAGCAAAAGACAAGAACACTGTTTGTTTGAACAATGTCCTCACAATATTCAAAAGAAAATTGATGCTTGATCTTCCTTAATGCATTACTTCAACATGACATCACTTTTTAAACAATGTTCAAATCGGTGGGGGTTTGTTCTTTTAATTTACATCCAATTTAGTGTAGAAATGAGAACGTGAATTGATCTTCTCTAGTGTGTTTATAATCCAGAATTTAAATCAATCTCTATGATCATTGTTTTAGATCTTTCAAACAAAGTTAATGAACGAGTCTGTGTCCATCCTGCAGATGAAAAAGATCTTTCAGCTCCGACTACTACAGGAAATATTGTAAAGAATAAGCTCCAGGCCCATATCAAATGGAAATTTTGCAGGGCAAGGTGCCTAAAGTTAGTCCAAGGTTAATGATGTCCAAGCCTTATGAATAATACATGCAGAGGGGAGGAGTATAAAAGCAGAATTCAGCTCCATGCCCAAAATACTATTTGTGGCTCCCTCACAAAAACCACAACTGATTCACGCTGTAAATTCACCAAAATAGGAAAACAAAAAAGAGACTGGGATTCCTAATTCTGCAACAACATCTGTAGAACAAGAAGAAAATTAAGGTTTGTTTCTGACATTCATAAATGTTGATGATCAGAATGTGGGAGATGGTGGGGATATTGGAGGATAATAACCAATGTTATGGATGACACAATGATTACCTGGTGGAGCACAGTGAGCAGGAACGCGTTAGGGTACAGGAGGTTACAAACGGATTGTCAGATGGCCAGATCAATGGCTGATAAAAGGTAACACTGAACAATGATAGATGCTGCACTTTGGAAGATATAACAAGACAAGAGAGAACTTAAACCATGAAGATAGTCTAGATTTGCTTTTGGAGCAGAGAAGGGTGAGGGGAGAACCTAACAGAGGTGTGTAAGAGCATGATAGGTATTGGCAGAGTGAACAGACAACAGCTGTTCCCCTTAGTAAAAGCGTAAAAACAAGGGTACTTACGTTTGAAATGAAAGAGAAGATACTAAGAGAGGATTTGTGAAATCTATTTTGAACCCAGGGGATGATATGTGTCAAGAATGCAAAGCCTGGGAGGGTGGTGCAGGAATGTTACCTCACAAACTTTATAAAACACTTGTATCAGCACTGGATGGTGCAGACTCGATGGGACTTGTCTTTATTGCATGATTCCATGTGGTGGCAGCCAGGAAAGCTTTGATATATTGTGAAGCACGAGCCAAAGGGACTTGTTGGTTTGTTCTATCGAACTGTGCTCAGTAAGTGGCGAGATTACAAACCAGCATGATTCCATGGGGTATCAGCACTGACTCAACCTAGGTCAGCCCAGCCATCTCTGACAACATTCAAGATAATTCACATGCTCAGTGCAAGCATCGTCCATCAAAAGCACTAACGTTATTCCAGCTGTTTGACACCATTATTCGAAGGAAACCAATAACATAGAGTCAGACTTTCCTTCATTATTACACAGACTATTATCTGTAAGGTTGCTATTTCTCTGAAAAATAATAAATTCCATCCCATACGGTCGCTTTGACAATGAGTCAGTTTTCCTGTGATTTCCTGCGAGCTATTCATCACAGCATGGTGGCTTGTTTAACACTCCATCCACCACCGGTAATATTTACTCCCAGCCGAACCGGCACAAGAGCTGCACTGTTGACACTCCCTCTCAACGGCCACATCAACTGGACTGGAACGTCTCAAGGACAATTAATGCTGGTCGAGTTCCGTTAAAATCCCGAATAAATTGAAAAGACAATCCGACTTTCTAATACTTATTGAACAATGTAGACATTTTATTGGTATGATGGGTTTGTCGCTGCCTTTGAAATTGTGTGGTCTATTTCCATGAAACCATTTTATACATATAGCGAAAGAACAAAAAAGATCAAGTCATGGATATTGTAAGATAACGCAGCATTTAAGCACAGATGCCAGGGCATAGTAGGCTAATGATCTTCAGGTAACTGGGATTAATGTAGGTTGGTGTTTTCTGGCTGGCGTAGATGTATTGGGCTGAAAGGCCTGTTTGTATGCTGTGTGACACTATCACTTAAATTGTTGAAAACAGAGAATGTCGTCTCACTATTTCCATAGATTGTGAGCATCAAATGGTGAAGAATACAATCCCCAAGGTCACACAACACACCGACTTGAAGCTATATCATTCTCCCTTCACTGTCAAATGGTTCAGAACCCCGTTTCTCTCTTTGTAACATACCTGTTCGTGTACCTGCACCACGAAACAACCTGGGGTTTATCACCATATTCTGAATAGAAAATAGACATAGGACACAGAATGCCGGCCTTGCGAACGAAACTCGCCTGCCAAGAATAACTGAAAGGAATCTGTACTATTAAAGACATCCATTCGACCCAATCTGATTTCTAAAGCAGATTCAAGGGAGGCTTTCACTTTGCCCTATGCTCCTGATCTTTCTCTAAAACCATGAATCCTTCCTGAGTGCTTTTTCCAGGGCTGTTTAAAAGTTACATGTGGAAAGTTGTGCCTAATACCCTGAAAGGAGAAGTCTGCATGTTCATGAGAATCGTCTCATAATTTTTCAGTATCTAAAAAACAACAGAAATGTCGAAACTAGCATCAGGATTAAATCACAAATACAGCTCAGTCATGCGATAAGATCGTGGATGATCTGATTGTGACCTCAATCAACATTCCTCCTTTGCCCTTTCAACGTTAGGGCGTCACTCTTAGTCAACAATCTGCCTGCCTCTGCCTTAGGAATATTCATTGTCTTCTCCTCCATTGCTATCTGGGAAGATAGTTCACAAATACACGACACTTTGAGTGGGTTAAAACAACCAACAACTTCTTGACTGAGATATTCTTCTGTTTTATTGTCCATCCACTCCTGATAATCTCTCTCACAAGCTGAAATATCGTTTCAGAGTTCAAATTGAAAAGACTACTTGGAATACTCTGGGGTTACCAAGATCACATGTTGTTCGCCTAAATTCCAGCAGATCCAGAGTCAGTCAGTTCAAGATTTCCTAATGAAATAAATGTTCCTCACAGGAGATAGTTGAGTGAATCTTCTCTGAACTGATTGCATATCATTATGGCCATCACTCTCTCGGTGTGGACTCGCCATTACCCTGCAAATCTGTGGAAAATCTTCCCTAATTTTGAATGTCTTCTGTTTGAGCACGTTCCTACATTTATCTTATCTCGCTCAACACTTTATGTAGACCTAAAGGTTTTATTTTATAATCCAAGTGCCTGGTTCCTCTGTGCCTCAACCCAATCTCTCCACTGAACTAATAAACTGCCTTTCAATTGCCGCCAACATATTTGAGTGCACAGTTTTTCTGACGATGCTGCATACAATATTTGTCTGTTCACTTGACCCACCTTAATCTATTTATAGACTCATGTCCTCTTCATACCTTGCTTTTCGAACAGTTTCAAATGTCTGCATTCTTCCCTAATACAGACAGAATATTTGGCCAAATAATAGATTGTGGTCAATGGAATTGACAATTTAGTATTTTAAATCAATGTCTAAACTATGAACTTGTGACAATGCTAAAATATTTTATATTCCCATCACTTAGTTCCCAAAAATCAAAGTAGGGACAGATGGTGTGGAATCTGTGTGGTTACAATTAAGGAACGGAAAAGGTTCCCTCGTTGCCCGCAGCTTATGGTGCGGGCAACGAGGGAAGGAGCAATACTGAATTTAGAATTATGCAATGAGACAGACTTGATAAGGGAGCTTAAGGTAAAGAAAACTTTATGATGCGTGAGCATAATATTCAATTTACTGCAGTGAAGATAGAATCAGAGTTCACAATATTAACGCTGAATAAAATTAACTACAAAGGCATGAGGGGATAACTGGGTTGAATTGACTGGGAGAGTAGGCTAGTAAGAAAGACAGTGGAACAGTAATGGGGGGGGGGGGATGTTTCTGGGAATAAGTCAGGAGACACAGTAGAAATTCATCCCAAGCTAAAAGAAGCATGGTATAGCGAGGCTGAGGCAACAATGGATGAGAGGGGAAATCAGGGTTAGCGTAAAAGCAAAAGAGAAATCAGATAATATGGCAAATGCCAGTGGGAAACCAGAGGATTTGGAAGTTTACAAATACCAATACACGGCAACAAAATAAGAAATAGGAGGAAGAAGATTAAATATGAAGGTAAGATAGCCAGTAATATAAAAGACTGTAAGAGTTTCTTTCGATATATAAAGGGCAGAAGAGAGGCAGAAATGGACATTCGGACGCGTAAAATGGACATTCGGACGCTGGAGATATAGTAATGGGGAACAAATAATGGCTGAGAAACTGAACAATTATTTCATGTCAGTTTTCACAGTGAAAGACATGAATAGAAACCCACAAATTCAAGATAGCATGGGGCAAACGTATTTGGAGAAGTTGCTCGAAACACTAAATGGGTAAATAAAATGGACCAGATGGTCCATATTGCAGAGTGCTAAGGGAGATAGCTGAAGAAATCATGGAGACATTTGTGGTGATCTTTCATGACTTTCTAGAATCAGGGAGACGCTCAGAAGACTAGAAAGTTGATAAGGGGGTGACACCCTCTTGAAAAAGAGAATTAGGCGAAAGGCAGAAAGTGACAGTCTGATTAGGACAACCTCAGTCATGTGTAAGATCCTGGAATCCATTGTGAAGGATGAGAATTCTGAATACTTGCAAGTGAATTGTAAAACTGGGTAAAGTCGGTATGGTTTCATCAAGGAGACGTCATGCCTCATAAATCAGTAAGAGCTCTTTGAGGATGAAACAAGTAAGTGAAACAAGGGAAAGCCAGTGGATGTTATCCACCTGGACTTCAAGAAGGACTTTGACAAGGTGCCACATAGTAGGCTGCTGAGTACAATAAGGTCCCATTTTGTTAGAGGCAAGGTACTAGTGTGTGCAGAAGCTTGGCTGTCTGGCAGAAAGTAGAGAGTGGGGATAAAAGGGTCCTTCTCAGGATAGCAGCCAATGACAACTGGTGTTCCACAAGCCTCAGTGTTTTTACTTTGTACATTAACGATTTATATTGAGGTACTGAGGGCATTCTGGGTATGTTTTTAGATGAAACAAAGATAGGAAGAGGGACAGGTAGCATTGAAGAGGCAGGGAGGCTGCAGAAGAATTTAAATAGATGGGAGAGTGGGAAAAGAAGTGGCAGATGGAGGACATCTTGGGAAAGCGTGAGGTGATGCACTTTGAGAGGTGGAAGAGAGGCATGGACTATTTCATATTTGAAAAGAAAATTCAGAAGTCTGAAATGCAAACAGAGTTGTGAATTCTTGCACAGGAATGTCTCAAGGTAAACTTGAAGGTTGAGTGAATACTTAGGAAGGTGTTGTATCTGCCGCACAGTGAGGTTAAAGTCTTCTATTCAGCAAAAGGACTGTGAGTCAACTCTTACAAACAATAATATGTGTGTATTGAGCGCAGTAAATGTTAGTACTATAAAATTTACTATAAAGTAATGAAAAAATATGCAAACTGTCTTACGCTTTCACTTAACTTTGGCCGATCGCGTACCACCACACTAGAACTTGGCCGGGCTCCACGTGGTGATGCCTTCTTATTCTTCCGATGGTCTTGGAGCTGTCTTCTTTCTCAGTGGTTATTCTCAAGTTACCGCACTCTGGGGGGTTTTGAGGTGATTCTTATCCTTCCAAGTCTCCAAACACTTGGGAGCGTATGGAGGATCTGCCAATGGAATGATCAGGTTCATTTACCCTGATCAATCAGACTCAACCAGGGTTGGCATATTGATGGCTCAAGGGCGACATTCCAATGCCTCATTAAAGGAGGGTATTGCAGGGTCTGTAGCTGTAGCTGTCAGGTTTATTTGCAAACCGTCTGTAGGGAGCTGCAACTTGTATGGATTCTGCAGCATGTGGATTAGCACAGAGAGTTTAGAAAAGGCTGGAATCTATTTGCTAACATGTTTTAATCACTGTTCATTTTTGTAATTCCATGAAAAGTTTATTAATGTCCAACATACGCTCATTGTTTCAGGTAGCCTATCCGGTCAGAAAGACAAACACAATGATGGTATTTATTTTGAAAGGACTTGAATATTAAAGCAGGGATAGATTTCTGAGTCTTTACCAGGCTCTGATCGGAGCATAGTTGGATTATTTTGTGGGAACATCATTTAAGATGTATCTAGACAGATACATGAATGGGCAGCTAGCAGAGGGGTACAGATCCTGAGAAAATCGGCGGCAGGTTTAGATAGAGGATCTGGATGGGTGCAGGCTTGGAGGGCCAAAGGTCCTGCTCCTGTGCTGGAATTTTCTTTGTTCTTCGTTCTTTATTATCCATTCTAAAAATTGCAAGTTTTCAACTCACTGTATGCTACAATTTAATAACGTAAAACATTTATTTATTTTACAGTACATGTTAAATTATTGTTATCTCTAAATTAGAGTCATAGAGTCATAGAGATGTACAGCATGGAAACAGACCCTTTGGTCCAACCCATCCATGCCGACCAGATATCCCAATCCAAACTAGTCCCCCCTGCCCGCACCTGGGCCATATCTCTCCAAACCCTTCCTATCATATACCCATCCAGATGCCTCTTAAATGTTGCAATTGTACCAGCTTCCACCACTTGCTATGGCAGCTCATTCCATACATATACCACCCTCTGAATGAAAAAAGATGCCCCTTAAGTCTCTTTTATATCTTTCCCCTCTCATGCTAAACATATGCCCTCGACTTCTGGACGCCCCCACACCAGGGAGAACACCTTGTCCATTTTCCCTGTCTGTGCCCTTCATGATTTTATAAACCTCTACACGTCACCCCTTAGCCTCCGACGTTCCACTAAAATCTGCCCTAGCCTATTGAGGCTCTCCCTCTCCCTACAGCTCAAATGCTCAGACCCGAGCAACATCCTTGTAAATCTTTTCTGAACCCTTTCAAGTTTCACAAATTTGTTCTGATATGAAGGAGAACAGAATTGCACGCAATATTCCAAAAGTGGCCTAACTTCCTGTAGACCCACAACATGACCTTCCAACTCCTGTACTCAATACTCTGACCAATAAAGGAAAGCACACCAATCGTCTACTTCACTATCTTATCTATCTGCGACTCTATTTTCAAGAAATAATGAAACTGCACTCCAAGGTATCTTTTTTCAGCAACACTCCCTAGGATCCCACCATTAAGTGGAGAACTCCTGCTAAGACTTGCTTTCCCAAAATAAAGCACCTCGCATTTACGTAAATTAAACTCCATCTGCCACTCCTCAGCCCATTGACCCATCTGATCAAGATCCTGTTGCAATCCGAGGTAACTTTCATCGCTGTCCACTACACCTCCAATTTTGGTGTCATCCGCAAACTTACTAACTGTACCTCTTATGCTCGTATCCAAATCATTTATGTAAATGGCAAAACGTAGGGGCACCGATCCTTGTGGCGCTCCACTGGTCACAGGCCTCCAGTCTGATAAACAACCTCGACCACCACCCTCTGTCTTCTACCTTTGAGCCAGTTCTGTATCCAAATGGCTAGTTCTCCCTATATTCCATGACATCTCAGCTGGCTAACCAGTCTCCCACGGGGAACCTTGTCGAACGTCTTACTGAAGTTGAAATAAATCTCGACCACCGCTCTACCCTCATCAATCCTCTTTGTTACTTCTTAAAAAATCTCAATCAAGTTTGTGAGACATGATTTTCCATTCACAAAGCAATGTTGACTATCCCTAATCAGTCCTATCCTTTCCAAATACATGTACATCCTGCCCCTTAGGGTTCCCTCCAAAAACTTGCCCAACACCGTTGTCAGGCTCATTGGTCTATAGTTCCCTGTCTTGTCCTTACCGCCCTTCTTAAAGAGTGGCACCATATTCGCCAATCTCCAGTCCTCTCGCACCTCACCTGTGACTATCGATGACACACATATCTCAGTAAGAGGCCCAGCAATCATTTCCCTGGCTTCCCACAGAGTTCTCGGGTACACCTGATCAGGTCCTGGGGATTTATCCACTTTTATGCGTTTCAAGATATCCAGCACATCCTCCTCTGTAACATAAACATTTTAAAGATGTCACCATTTATTTCTCTATATTATATAAACTTCCATGGCATTTTCCACAGTAAATATTGATGCAAAATGCTCATTTATTATGTCTCCTATCTCTTGCGGCTGCACACAAAGGCCTCCTTGCTGATCATTGAGGGGACCCTATTCTCTCTCTATTTACTCAATTTTCATTAATGTCTTTGTAAAATCCTTTTGGATTCTACTTAATTCTATTTTCCAATGTTATCTCATGTCCCCTTTTTGCCCTCCTGATTTCCCTCTTAAGTATACTCAAACTGTCTTTGTACACTTCGAAGGATTCACTCGATCAAGTCAGACAACATGTTCTTTTGCTGTACAAAACAAAATGTGCACTCTTTACTTTTGTATCATAAAATGTTGTTAGGTATTTATATTTTAGTTCCATCAATATAGAATCAACTTTATTGTTTTCAGAGATGATGCAATTATTGTTCAGTTGAATAATTGTAGTTAATATTTCATCATTGCCCAATTCATAAACATGGCTAACTCCTGATCATTGTTCACATCTGTAAACCCACCACGTTGCAATCATGACTAACATTAACAATGGATTCCAAAAGGTTTCAATTCAGGCACAGTGCTACTGGACCTCATAGCTACCTGAGGCACTCAGTGAGACACTGACCTGCTCCTGAATCTGTCCAGATAATTTCCAACCTGGGTCAGGGCAATCATTCAAACATTCCTTCAAAGTAAATTATTTGGATTCCACCTTGGGCAGGAGGAAACTAGCCAACAGGCTATAACTGTTCTCAGTGCAGTTACAAATACTGTCTAAATTAGATACCAATGATTGACCTGGAACTAGGTCTTACAATGTCATCCCCAGTCAAATCCAGACCCAAAGAGCAGTTGTATGGACAGGGAGTGTCAGAATCACACGGTGTTGCTTATGATTCTGACACCTGACATGCCCCCATACTCCATACATCTGCACCCTGGACCAGACAGTGAGTGCAAATGTTCACAATTGACAGTCTATTGCAGCATTTTGTGTCGCACAGTGAATCCTCTGAAATTATATCCAATAAATGTACTTTCACATTCACCAGTATCAAAATAAATTTGTACATGTCTGTGGATGGTCAGATATTAATACATGGATCACCCAACAGAATGTATCTGAAGAAACCAGGAGCTAATGGCAAATCAAAAATGTGTTTAATAATTGAACTTTGTGGATTTTGTCTGGTCTTGGAAATCGCACATATTGTGCTTACAGGTGAGTGTAACCATACACACCATAATTGGAAGTCTTGGTCTAACGGTCTTGGTCTAACGTCCCTCCCCAGCTTCCTGACCTCACACACCTCACTCCCTCACACACCTCACTCCCTCACACTTTCATCAACTGATGCGAATCCACAAACTGATTGAAACTTGGAATATAGAACAGTACAGCACAGTACAGGCACTTCAACCCTCAATGTCTTTTCGGCCTTTTATCCGACTTTAAGATCAGACTATCCTACATAATCTTCAATGTGCTAACTTCCATGTGCCTATCCAAGGGTCTTCTTAATTATCCCTAATGTATCTGACTCTACTACCATCACTGGCGTTGTACTCTGCCCTCACCACTCTCTGTGTAAAGAGGATACCTCTGACACCCCCCCAAAACCTTCCTCCAATCACCATAAAATTACGCCCCTTGTTGAAAAGGCTCTGGCTATCCAATCTTTGACTCTCAACATCTTATACACCTCTATCAAGTCAGCTGTCATTTTTCTTCTCTCCAGGGAGAAAAGCCCTAGCTCCCTCAAACCTTCTTCCTAAGACATATCCTCTAGTCCTGACAATATCCTGGTATATCTCCTCTGCACACTCTCTAAGGCTTCCACATGTTTCCTATAATGAGGAAACCAGAACTGAACACAATATTCCAAGTGTGGTTGAACCACAGCTTCATACAGCTAAGAATTAACCTCGCCGCTCTTAAACTCAATCCCGCTGATAATGAAAGCCAACAGACCATCACCTTCTTAAAAACCCTATCAACTTGGGTGGCAACTTTGTGAGATCTATTGACATGGACCCAAGATACCTCTGTTCCTCCACTTTGCCAAGAATTCTGCCTTTAACCCTACATTCTGTATGCAAATGCAACCTTCCAAAATAAATCACTTGACGCTTTTTAAGTTTGAACTCTATCTGCCACTTATCAGCCCTGCTCTGCATCCTGTCAAAGTCATGTTGCAACCTACAGCAGCCGTCCACACTATTCACAACTCCATCAACCTTCATGTCATCGGCAAACATACTAACCCACCATTCCACTTCCTCAGGAAAGTTATTTATAAAAATCACAAAGAGCACAGGTCCCAGAGCCGATCCCTGTGGAACACCATTGGTCACTGAGCTCCAGGCTGAATAGTTTCTATCTGCTACCAATCGCTGCCTTCTATCAGCCAGCCACGCCTGTATCCAGATAACCAGATTTCCCTGCGTCCCATGTCTCTTTACCTTCTGAATGAGCCTAGAATGGAGAATCTTATCAAATGCCTTTCTAAAACTCTTGTTCACTTCATCTACTGGTCTGCATTCATCAACGTGTTTTTTCACTTCTTCAAAGAATTCAATAAGGTTTGTGAGGCATGACCTTCTCCAAAAAAAAAAACACGATTACTCTCTCTAATCAAACTAACATTTTCTAAGTAATTGCAAATAATGTCTCGCAGAATTTATTCCAATTACTTTGCCCACCACTGGTATAAGCCTACTGTTCTATCATTCCCAGGGTTATCCCTATTCACTTCCCTGAACAAGGAAATAACATTTGTCACTCTCCAATCATCTGGCACTACTCCAGTGGACAGCGAGGATGCAAAGATTATCACCAAAGGCACGCCAAACTCTTTCATCATTTCCTGGAGTAACCTAGGTTATACCCCATCTGATCTAGGGGACTTAAATCTCCTTATATTTGTACTTCAATCAAGCTGTACTTTCCCTCAACTTTTCTACACCCTGTCCAACCATCTGATTGAATGCTTTTCATTTCAATGCTATATACAGTGCTACCTTCCTGAGCAAGTACGGTTCCCAACGTCCTGCGAATCATGGAATCAAAGATCCTGATAAAGAGATCATGCTCGAATCGTCGATTCTCTTTCTCCTCGAATGCTGCCTGACATGCTGTGCTTTTCCAGCACCACACTTTTCGAATCTGATCTCCATCAACTGCAGTCCTCCGTTTCTCCATTACTGAGGGCTGTCCCCTCTGCACACTGAGGGGGCGAATTAACCATCAGAAACTCATTGTATGTGGAGTTCACTGCTCAGTTCTGGAAAGTTGCACTTGATGAATACATTTTTTTTGAAAAAAGAAATTACAATTCGACAAATATTCATTCAGTCCCAGAGTTAAAATGTTGGTTCATGGTTTGGGCAGCCTGATAACAAATAGTGAATGACTGAGGAACTCCGATGCACAGAGTATTCCAGGTTTTATATTGCAGCTTACGTTAATACTGGCAGTATTATCAGACAGACTGTTGTGATAATTGCATGAGTTGATATGTGGAAATCGAACGTTTTTGCCATCACAGAGACGTGTTCGAGAGGGGTCAGGGCTAACAACTCAACATTCTGTTGTACTGGAGTTATACGCAGGACAGGAGAGTGTGTTAAAAAGGAGGTGGTGTTGCGTTACGAATTAAGGAACAGTTACTGTAGTGAGGAGGGACAATACCTTGGACGTGACTTCAAATGAGGCTTTATGGGTCGAGGGTAGGGTCCAAACGATGACAGACACACTGCTGGGGATATTTTATAGAGCCCCAGAAAGATGAAAATGCAGGAGCAAATATATAACCAATTCACTGAGGTGTGTAGAAACCAATTTACTGAGGTGTGAAAGAAAGTAAGTCCGAAGATCTTACAGAGATAGGAAAGCATTCTGGAAATGTTAAAGAGACATGAAAGCCAGACCATGGATGTTACAGAGATAGGAAAGCAAGGCTGGAGATGTTACAGAGATAGGAAAGCAAGGAAATAGGTGTTACATCGATAGGAAAGCAAGGCTGGCGATGTTACAGAAAGAGAGGAAAGCAAGGCTGGATATCTTACAGAGATAGAAAAGCAAAGCTGGAGATGTTATAGAGAGACGAAAGCAAGGCGAGAGATGCAATAGCGGTAGGAAAGAAAGGCTGGACATGTTACATTGAGAGGATAGAAAGGATGGAAATGTTACAGAGAGAGAGGAAAGCAAGGCTGGAGATGTCATAGAGAGAGGAAAGCAAGGCTAAAGATCCAACAGTGGTAGGAAAGAAAGGCTGGACATGTTAGATTGAGAGGATAGAAAGGATGGAAATGTTACAGGGAGAGAGGAAAGCAAGGCTGGAGATGTTATACTGATAGGAAAGCAAGGCTGGAAATGTAACAGAGATAGGAAAGCAAGACTGTAGGTATTACAGAAATAGCGTGGCCTGTACATGCCTGAACAGGTTAGTGAGATATTTTTGAACTCATTACAGGATATGGGGAAAGGTGAAGCAGCTGGATTTGAGAGAAATAAGAAGCGGTGTAGGGGCTGGCGGAGTTTACAGTGATAGTTGGGGCTGTAGTATGATATAACGGTTGTAGTGATACGGAGGGTTACTGAGATACAGAATGATGTAGCGGCTGGAGGAGATGACAGGGAAAGATCCAGAGATACACGTAGATAGTTTAAAAATGGAATTGTGCAATGTCTTAATAGAGAAAATGTTGTAGAAATCAGTGGAATAGAAAGGAACTGAAGGAGTGAGACCTTGGATTGTCCAATCACAAGAGTTATAGAGTGAGTGTCATACAGCACAGAAGAGGCCCTTCGATTGATAGTGACAGAAAAGTAAAAGCCCTGCAGATACTGGAAATCCCTCCTTCCTAACATATGGGGGCTAGGGCTAAATGTGGGAGAGGCGTTCTATAGACTCCCCAAGCAACACTGTGATATAACGAAGCCTCATGTGTCAGATCAAACACTGACACGGAAACCTCCTGCTGACTCCCTTCCCTCAACTGACGGATCAGTGTCCCTCTACATTGAACACTTAAAGTCGCACTGATAGATTGAATGACCTGGAGAATGTATACTGGGTGGGCTATTTCAAAATCACCACCAAGAGGGGCTCAGCAGCAGCATTCCTAATCGAGATGGTCGTGTCCAAACGAAAATAGCTGCGAGACTGGGTCTGCGCCGGGTGGGGAGGGAACGATGGACAGGGAGAAACATACTTGACCTCATCTTCACCACGGCTGCATAGACATTGATCGATGACCATATTGGGAACAATGACGACTGCACACAGTATTTCTGGAGACAAAGAACCATTGTGAATAGTGTGTGTGTGTACACACGTGAGCGCACTTGTGAGAGATACTATCCCCATGCTAAACAGGACAGATTTCGAAGAGATCTAGAACTCAGCACTGGCCTGTGTGAGCTGACTTGGTTCATTACCAACAGCAGCAGAATAGTACTCCAGCACAATTCTCACTGTAACTGCCTGGCATATGGTCCACTTTACCCTGATCATCAGGCCAGGGGATAAACCCTTGTTTAATGGAGAATACAGGAGGGCTGGCCAAGAGAGGCTCCAAGTACATATCAAAATGAGGTGACATTACCAAACAGGCAACTTACACACCAAAAAGCATAAATAGCTAGTGACAGACAGATATAACCAACAAATCTGACCTAATCTCTGCAATCCTGTCACATGCAGTCAGGTTGAATGGTGGTGTCAATCAAACAACTCACTGGAGGAAGAGGATCGCCACATATCACCTTCCTAAATGATGGAAGAGCCTAACACAACAGTAGAAAAGCTAAGGCTGAAACGACCACAACACGTTCAGGCAGAAGTATCGATAGGCGGATGTATTTTAGTCTCCTCCAGATGGCAGTCTTCAGCTAATTCGATTCACTGTGCATGATAATTCCAAACGGCAGGAGGGATGGGGAATGCAAAGGCTGTGGGCCCTGATAACATTCCATTCAAGCTGTTCCTGCTGGATGCAGCACTGGTATCGACCTGTCAATGTGGGAAACTATCCGGGTGTGTCCTGTACACACACAGACAAACCATCAGACAATCAATGACTGCCCCATTGCTCTCATCTCTATCATTAATAAAGGGATGGAAGATGTCACCCACAATGGGATCAAGCAGCACCTTCTCAGCACAAACCTGCTCACTAATGCTCAGTTTGGGGTCTCATCCCTTGGGCTCATTGAAGCATTGATTTAGTGATGTACAACAAGAGACTACGCAGCTGAATTCTAGAGGTGACTGTCCTAACACCCCCGGTCCAGGAACTCCACACATACGTTCGAGACACCACCCACGCCCCTCACCTCCTCCAAGACTTCCGTTTCCCCGGCCCACAAAACCATATCTTCACCATTGATATCAAATCCCTCTACACCTCCATCCGCCATGACCAGGGCCTCCAAGCCCCCCGTTTTTTCCTCTCCCGAAGTCCCCAAAAGTACCTTTCCACGACACTCTCATCCGTTTGTCCGAACTGGTCCTCACCCTTAACAATTTTTCCTTCGAATCCTCCCACTTCGTCCAGACCAAAGGGTAGCCATGGGCACCCGAATGGGCCCCAGCTATGCCTGTCTCTTTGTTGGCTGCGTAGAGCAGTTGATCTTCCGTAATTACACCGGCACCACTTCTCACCTCTTCCCCCGCTACATTGATGACTGCATTGGCGCCACCTTGTGCTCCAGCGATGAGATTGAGCAATTCATCAACTTCACCAACACATTCCACCATGACGTTCAATTTTCCTGGACCATCTCTGACACCTCATTCGCCTTCCTGGAACTCTCCATCTCCATTAATGACGACCGACTTGAGACCGACATTTTTTACAAACCCACCGACACCCATAGCTACCTGGATTACACCACTTCCCACCCTACCTCTTGCAAAAATGCATCCCGTATTCCCAATTACTCCACACTCGCCATATCTGCTACCAGGAAGACCGGTTCCACCACAGTACACAACAGATGGCCTCCTTCTTTAGAAACTGCAATTTCCCTTCCCACGTGGTTAAAGATGCCTTCCAACGCATCTCGACAACATCCCGCACCTCCGCACTCAGACCCCACCCCTCCAACCGTAACAACGACAGAACGCCCCTGATGCTCACCTTCCACCCTACAAACCTTCGCATAAACCAAATCATCCACCGACATTTCCACCAACTCCAAACAGACCCCACCACCGATATTTCCCTCCCCACCCCTTTTTGCCTTCGACAAAAACCGTTCCCTCCATGACCACCTGGTCAGGTCCACGCCCCCCTACAACCTACCCTCCCGTTCTGGCACCTTCCACTGCCACCGCAGGAATTGCAAAACCCGCGTCCACACCTCCTCCCTCACCTCCATCCAAGGCCCTAAAGGAGCCTTCCACATCCAAAGTTTTACCTGCACATCCAACAAAATCATTTATTGTATACGTTGTTCCCGATGCAGTCTCCTCTACATTGGGGAGACTGGACGCCTCCTAGCAGAGCGCTTTAGGGAACATCTCTGGGACACCCGCACCAATCAACCCCAACATTTCAACTGTCCCTCTCACTCTGCCGAGGACATGGAGGTCCTGGGCCTCCTTCACCACTGCTCGCTCACCACCAGATGCCTAGAGGAAGAACGCCTCATCTTCTACCTCAGGGCATCAATGTGGACTTCAACAGTTTCCTCATTTCCCTTTCCCCCACATCACCCTAATGCCAAACTTCCAGCTCAGCATTGTCCCCATGACTTGTCCTACCTGCCTATCTTCGATTAGATTACATTACATTACAGTGTGGAAACAGGCCCTTCGGCCCAACAAGTCCACACCGACCCACCGAAGCGCAACCCACCCATACCCATACCCATACCCATACCCATACCTAACACTACGGGCAATTTAGCATGGCCAATTCACCTGACCTGCAAATCTTTGGATTGTGAGAGGAAACCGGAGCACCCGGAGGAAACCCACGCAGACACGGGGAGAACGTGCAAACTCCACACAGTCAGTCGCCTGAGACAGGAATTGAACCCGGGTCTACAGGCACTGTGAGGCAGCAGTGCTAACCACTGAGCTAACCACCGTGCCGCCCACATGGCACCTATCCACTCTACCCTCCCCCCCCGACCTATCACCTCATCCCCTCCCCCACTCACCTATTGTACTCTATGCTACTTTCTCCCCACTCCCACCCTCCTCTAACTCATCTCTCCTCCCTTCAGGCTCTCTGCCTGTATTCCCGATGAAGGGCTTTTGCCCAATACGTCGATTTTAATGCTCCTCGTATGCTGCCTGAACTGTTGTGCTCTTCCAGCACCACTAATCCAGAAGTGAGGCAATCGTGACTGCACTTCACATCACCATAACTGCATTTGACCAAGTGTCGAATCCAGGATTAACGTCAATACTGGAGCAAATAGGAATCGTTGCACTGGCTGAAGTTATACCTGGGACAAAAGAAGGTGGCTGGGGTTGGTGGAGAGCAGCCATTTCTGCTTCAGGACAGCTCCGCAGCAGTTCACCTGTGTTGGTGTTTGAGTAAGCCTGTAGGTCATAAATGGAAAGGTAAGGCATAATACCCATACGGGATGATAGGGCTGCTCTCTCGTTAGACAGAGAAGAATGGTAGTAGTTTACCTGGACAGTCATCATGCCACAAGTGAGGTAGAGGTTGAATCGGAGAGCCCTTTTCAGTCACCTCAGTCAGTGCAGAGTTGACCCACGCTGTTGGTATTAATCTGCATTACAAACTAGCCGTACAATTAATTAAGTTAACCAAGTCCTCACTCAGCTCCTTGTGGTAGATATTATAATATTATTCCATTCAGATCTGTTGTTAGACACCTCTGGAGCAGGAGGAGCTAGAAGCAAGCTTCCTAGCTCAGAGAGAGGGACAGCATCAGTGAGCTGTAAGAGTGCTCTCTGCCCTAGGCCCAATAATTTTCAGCTGCTTCATAAATGACTGTAAAATCACAACTGGGGATGTTTGCCAATGATTGCACAGTATTCAACACCATTCGTGATTTACTCAAATACTGAAGCAGTCCTTGTCCAAATGTACCAGGACCTGGAAATATGCAGGTGTGTGCTTAACAGTGACAATACCATTTCCATTACACATGTGCCAGACAATGATTACTTCTAACAATGGAAAATTGAATCACAGCCTCGAACTTTCAATGCCACCACCATAACTGAACACACACCATGCTATATCGCGGGGATTGCCGTTAACCTGAACTGACCGTCTGACCTCATTGGAGAAAGTGAGGACTGCAGATGCTGGAGATCAGAGTTGAAAATGTGTTCCTGGAAAAGCGCAGTAGGTCAGGCAGCATCCAAGGAGCAGGAGAATCGACGTTTCGGGCATGAGCTCTTCTTCAGGAATGAGGAAAGTGTCCCAAGCAGGCTAAGATAAAAGGTAGGGAGGAGGGACTTGGGGGAGGGGCGTTGGAAATGCGATAGGTGGAAGAATGTTAAGCTTAGGGTGATAGGCCGGAGTGGGGTGGGGGCGGAGAGGTCAGGAAGAAGATTGCAGATTAGGAAGGTGGTGCTGAGTTCGAGGTTTGGGACTGAGACAAGGTCGGGGGTGGGGGTGGAAATGAGGAAACTGGAAAAATCTGAGTTCATCCCATGTGATTGGAGGGTTCTTAGGTGGAAGACGCTTCTGGGCAGAGGAGATGACCTGGGGTGTTCAGTGAGAGAGGGACTCAGTGAAATCCTTGTAGAGGGAGGAAGAAAGCTTCTCAAGGAAGGCATCCTTGCAAGAGGATTCGCAGGAGGTTAATATCTTCTAGAAGAAAGTGAGGACTGCAGATGCTGGAGATCAGAGCTGAAAATGTGTTGCTGGAAAAGTGCAGCAGGTCAGTCAGCATCCAAGCAGCAGGAGAATCGACGTTTCGGGCATGAGCCCTTCTTCAGGAATGAAGAAAGCGTCCCAAGCAGGCTAAGATAAAAGGTTTGATTTCATCACCCATTCCTGTGAAGGGCTTATGCTAAAACATAGACTCTCCTGTACTTCAGATGCTGTCTGACCTGTTTTGCTTTTCCAGCGCCACATTTTGATGCATATAAATTCATTGGCTACAAGAATATGTCAGAGGCTAGAAATTCTGCAGGAATTTCTCAAAATTCGCAAAGGTCTGTCCCCTCTTGCAGGACACATGTTGAATGTGTGTGTGATTAAATACTTCCAATTGCCTGTGTGAGTGCAGCTTCAGCCCTCATCCACTGACGCTCAGTAGCAGCAATTCCTTCAATCTAAACGGTGCTTTGCAGAAAGTTACCAAGGCTCCTTACAACGTACCTCTGAACCCCCGACCATCAAGAATTATAAGGGAAGCAGATACACGGGACCCCCAGCATGTTCGCGTTCTGTTCTAAGCCATCTACCATCCTGATTGGGAAGTATATTGCTGTTCCTTCAGTGTCACTGTATCAAGTTCCCTATCTATCAATAAATGACGTCCCAATCACATTTTATGAATAACTTAACATAAAAAAAAATTGTCTCGACCTGTTCAATGCTGGACACTGTGTTTTGGGTTTTGTGAGCTCAGGCTGGTTAATCCAGGCAGGACCTTGCTTGTTGTGAACAGCTGAAGGTGATATGCTGTTTGAAACAATCTGTCAATCTCTCAGACGCATGGCCTACATACTGAGCACCACAGATACTGGCATTCTCATCCCACATTACTGAACTCTGAGATAGAAAGAAGCAACTGAAAACGTATTCATATCTGACTGGAACATGTTGAAACACACAGTGACATTGTTGCCGTGAAAATCATTATGAATGAATATTAGCAAGGAGAAAGAGAGGATTGCAAATGCTGGAGATCAGAGTCAAAAAGTGTGGTTCTGAAAAAAAATCTCAGACGTTCATGCAGCATCTGAGGAGCAGGAGAATCGACTATTAGTTAACAATAATAATACAAGGGAAAATAGTTGTATACTTTCAAAGTCCTGAATAATAATTTGGTCTTGGGTGTGGCAATGAGACTTATCATTTCAATGCTACTGACTTGAGTTTTCATCATATGGTTATTATAACAGTGTACTGAATAAATGGGTGGATTTTGTGCTTATTGGACAATCTAAAAGTTGGTATTATGAAAGGATATCGGACCTTCAGTAAAGAGACTTTACTTAATGGCTGTTAACGGTTATAACAATGCTGCAAACATTTACACAGAGATTTCCAGCTCAAGTCACACACAAGGTTGTTGGGCTGGGATCATACTAGCCATCAATGGAGCTGCACAACTCGGTTTGGATATTGACATTGTAGGGCGAACATACACTGGATATGATTTCTGTGAGATTCCATGCAAGATGCCATGTGTTGTAAGAACCCATCGCCTTTATCACACATTCATTCAGGATCGGGTCCCAGATGAAGAATTACAGAGTTTGGTGGCACACAAGAGGAGATATACTTGCAATACATGCCTGTTACTAAATATTGCACTGTCTCTGGACCAGCGCCATGTGCTAGTCCATTGACCAGTCTGCCCCAGACACATCACCCTGTTGTTCAGGTATGTCTCTAACCAGTCTATTGTGAGGGATTGTGAGAGTAACTGCCCAGCTCCAGTTTGGACGCCCTCTGGACAGATTTTGGAGATGGTCAGTGTTTTGGAGGCCGTGGTGAGGGCCAGTAACACGGTGTTTGAATTCAGGCTTTTCCTCAAAGTCAATTTCAACAGCTTTGCTGCCAGCAAGATGGTGGGTTCACTGATCTGAACATGAATCGGCTGTTTACTACAGTCACTGAATTATGTAATAGTTAGCTGTGCACTCTGGTAATTCAATTATTGTTCACTTCAATTGTTTTCAACTGAAAAACAATGGCATTTGGTTTATTTTAAAATATGCAAGAAATAAAGTGCTATTAACTCTTCATTACAGAAAATGTGAAAGTGACCTGGTATATAATTCCCATAGATAAATCAAGCAACAACCAGATATTATCTGTAAAGCAGGATTCCGTGAACAGGCCAATGTCCCAGATTATATCACCACCCTCTCTGGTAGGTTCAGTCCCACTGACGGGACACAGCCAGGCAGAGGGGGACACCTCCTTGGTATATAGTCAATGCAGGGTGGCACGGTGGCTCAGTGGTTAGCACTGCTGCCTCATAGCAGCAGGATCCCAGGTTTGATTCCAACATCAGGCAACTGCCTGTGTGGAGCTTGCACATTTTCCCGTGTCTGCGTGGGTTTCTTCCCACAGTCCAAAGATGTGCAGCTCAGGTGAATTGGCCATGGTAAACTGCCCATAGTGTTCAGTGCATTATTCAGAAAGGTGTGTGTTGCTCTTCGGAGGGTCGGTTTGGACTGGTTGGGCCGAAGGGCCTGTTACCAGACTGTAGGGAATCTAATCTAATGATAGTGATCAGCATTGATGCTGGCTTTTGTGGCTGCTAGACTGCTCTGTGGCAGATTATGGGGAAATCAATAAAAGGGAAATATATAACTGACCACATCGCCACCGATCTGCCAGCTGCAGATACACCTCTCCACTTCGAATATCAGTAAGAAAGGTCACTGCATAATGGGGAGCAAGGGCTACCTTCACATTTTGCGGTCCCTCCTCACCATGATATGTAGCCCTTTGAGTACTGAATGGGACAGAATTTAAACAGATTGAATAACTAATGATGCTGCTGCCACGAGGTGCAGAGGGCCATCGACAGCAGCAGAATCATAGTTTGTACAGCTCATACAGTCTGTAACCTCACAGCCAGACATACCTCCCACTGTACAGTAACCATCACGGCCCGACATACATCCCACTGTACAGTAACCATCACGGACCGACATACCTCCCACTGTACAGTAACCAACAGGAACCGACATACATCCCACTGTACAGTAACCATCACACCCCGACATACCTCCCACTGTACAGTAACCGTCACGGCCCGACATACCTCCCACTGTACAGTAACCAACACGGACCGACATACCTCCCACTGTACAGTGACCATCACGGCCCGACATACCTCCCACTGTACAGTAACTATCGCTGTCCGAAATACCTCCCACTGTACAGTAACCAACACGGACCGACATACCTCCCACTGTACAATAACTATCACAAACCGACATACTTCCCACTGTACAGTAACCATCACAGCCCGACATACCTCCCACTGTACATTAACTATCACAAACCGACATACTTCCCACTGTACAGTAACCATCACACCCCGACATACCTCCCAATGTACAGTAACCATCACAGCCCGACATACCTCCCACTGTACAGTAACCATCACGGCCCGACATACCTCCCACTGTACAGTAACCATCACACCCCAACATATCTCCCACTGTACAGTAACCATCACACGCCGACATATCTCCCACTGTACAATAACTATCACAAACCGACATATCTCCCACTGTACAGTAACCATCACACGCCGACATATCTCCCACTGTACAATAACTATCACAAACCGACATACTTCCCACTGTACAGTAACCAACACGGACAGACATACCTCCCACTGTACAGTAACTATCACGGCCTGACATACCTCCCTCTGTACAGTAAACATCACGGCCCGACATACCTCCCACTGTACAGTAACCATCACGGCCCGACATACCTCCCACTGTACAGTAACCATCACACCCCAACATATCTCCCACTGTACAGTAACCATCACACCCCGACATACCTCCCACTGTACAGTAACCATATCGGACCGACATACCTCCCACTGTACAGTAACCATCACGGCCCGACATACCTCCCACTGTACAGTTACCATCACGTCCCGACATACCTCCCACTGTACAGTAACCATCACAGCCCGACATACCTCCCTCTGTACAGTAACCATCACGGCCCGACATACCTCCCACTGTACAGTAACCATCACGGCCCGACATACCTCCCACTGTACAGTAACCATCACGGCCCGACATACCTCCCACTGTACAGTAATCATCACAGCCCAACATACCTCCCTCTGTACAGTAACCATCACGGCCCGACATACCTCCCACTGTACAGTGACCATCACGGCCCGACATACCTCCCACTGTACAGTAACCATCACACCCCGACAAACCTCCCACTGTACAGTAACCATCACGGCACGACAAACCTCCCACTGTACAGTAACCATCACACCCCGACAAACCTCCCACTGTACAGTAACCATCACGGCCCAACATACCTCCCACTGTACAGGAACCATCACAGCCCGACATACCTCCCACTGTACAGTTACTGTCACGGCCCGACATACCTCCCACTGTACAGTAACCATCACGGCCCAACATACCTCCCACTGTACAGTAACCATCACCGCCCGACATACCTCCCACTGTACAGTAACCATCACACCCCGACATACCTCCCACTGTACAGTAACCGTCACGGCACGACAAACCTCCCACTGTACAGTTACTGTCACGGCCCGACATACCTCCCACTGTACAGTTACTGTCACGGCCCGACATACCTCCCACTGTACAGTTACTGTCACGGCCCGACATACCTCCCACTGTACAGGAACCATCACAGCCCGACATACCTCCCACTCTATGGGCGCAATCAAGAGCGGCATGGCGGCTCAGTGTTTAACACTGCTACCTCACAGTGCCAAGGTCCTGGGTTCGATTCTGGCCTTCAGTAACTAACTGTGTGTAGGGTGTGCGCATTCCCCCCCGTGTCTGTTTGGGTTTCCTCCCACAGTACAAAAATGTGCGAGCCAGGTGTATTGGCCATATTAAATTCTTAAGTGCTTTCGTCAGAGGGAAATGGGTGTGGATGGGTTACTCTTCGGAGGGGTGATATGGATTGGTTAGACTGAAGGGCCTGTTTCCACACAGTAAGGAATCTAATCTACTCTCCAAGGTTCAAGTCAGGAATATGATGCAATAATCACTTGTCAGAATGTGTGTAGCTCCAATAGTACTCTAGTATGGAGTTACTAGCAACAGGCAACACAGTTGCACGGGGAGGTTTATGTCTCACAAACTTGATTGAATGTTTTGAGGAAGTGACAAAATTGATTGATGAGAGCATGGGGCTGGATGTTAGCCGTTTGGACCTTAGCAAGGCCTTTGATGTGGTTTCTTATGGCAGGCTCAAATAGAAGGTGTAGTGAAATGGGATCAGCTATCAGTTAGTAAGATGGATAGAGAATTGCTTGGTCATAGAATACAGAGTAGTGGTGGAATAGTGTTTTTGTGACTGGAGATCTGCAAATAATTTGCGGAGTTGCAGATTGTGAGGATGATTGCCAGAGAATACAGCAGGATATAGGTCAGCTGCAGACTTGGACAGAGAAAACACAGATATGACTTTATATGGACAGTTGTGACGTGATGTATTTTGGAAGGTCTAATGCAGGAGAGAAGTATAAAGTGGATGGAAAAACTATTGATTGCATCAGCATACGAAGGGATTTGGTGTACTGCTCCACAGTTCCCTGAAAGTGGTAACATTGGTGGAGAGGGTGATCAGGAAGACTGATGGCAAACTTGCAGACATGCATCGGAGCATGCAGTATGAAAATTAGCAGGACATATTGCAACAGTAGTGAAACTTAGTTCGAGGTACATTTAGAATATTGTGGACAGTACTGGTTGCCACATGATGTTGAAGTGTTGGAGAGGGTATGGAAAGGTTTTACCAGCATGTTGTCTGGTTTGGTGGGTATGAGCTAGAAGGACAAATTGAACACACATGGTTTGTTTGCATCTGAGCATCATTGGCTATGTGGCTACCTGATAGATGTTTATAAAATTATCAGAGGCAGAGATAGAAGGACAGATATTGGCTTTTTCCCCCAGAATAGAAATATCAATTATTCAGGACCGTAGGTTTTCGGTAAAAGGGAGAAAGTTCAGGAGATGTGATACGTAAGGATTTTTTTTTGCTGTTCCAGACAGAAGTACCTGGAATGCTCTGATAGAGGGGAAAATGCCAATCTTGGAAGGCTTAAGAGGGATCTTGGCAAAAGTATGAGTAAGTAGGGTATAGAATGATTGAGAAGGTATCGGAGCAAAAACATTTATTTTAACTTTAGAAGGGCATGATGTGTCAGTGCGGGCTTGCTGGGCTGAAGGGCCTGTTCCTGTACTGGACTGTTCTTTAAGACTAGATTTGAGCGTGGGAGTGGCGAGATGTTCACTGAATGATTACTGATTATCACAGCCACATTATTGTGGATCCCTCCCCTCATCAACCTGCTGCTTCATATCCTTCCCCACTTTGGGGAAACTCAATATTGAGAATTTGACATGAATGTTAGAGCTGGTACCTGGTGATGCCACCTTCACCTTCACTCCTGCGGCCTTCAATCTTGGACACCAACATCTTGGGGACACTGCACTCACAGAATATGCATGTACTCCACAACCACCAATGCTGGCATCTGACACATGCCAGCCTCACCAGGCCATCCCAGCACATCTCCGACCCACTGACAGTCCGCTTCTGTACTTCAATGCTGCAGCTCAGGGTGCACTGACAACTCTCATTGCAATGCTGCTGCAAGAACACTGTGCTCAGGGACACACACACAGCTCATGGTCTGTCCCTCTTGGCTGCTCACTCCGTGTTTGTACACACTCAATGCTGCTGCAAGGACACTGTGCTCAGGGACACACACCCAGCTCATGGCCTCTCTCTCTGGGCTGCTCACTCCATGTTTGTACCCACGAACTTTGAACTGACTTGAATGCTCACAGAATTATTGCCTTGCCTTACCCTGCCTTTAGCAGTGTTTCTCCTCAGCTAGAGCTACCAGGCTCACCCGTCTGTTGCGTTGTCTTGGCGTTTAGCAGAGACACAAAACCAGGATGCTTGATAGCATTGACCACAGGCAGTCACGGTGCCAAGCACAGTGAGTCAGGGGGAGTCTCAGACCCCAGTCCGGGAGCTTGGACACGGTCAGTCAGCCTCTCGTGGTTGTTAGCGTCAGGATCCTTCCACTGTGAGGGGGTGAGGAGATTAATGTTAGGCTGCCCCATATCCCTCTTCGCTCTTTGTGCCCTAGTTTGGAATGGTTCCATCTGGAATGTGTGAATTACCAAGAAGGATTAGGGAAATGGAAGTGCTTGGTGCAGGTGTTCTTGCTGGGACAGCTGGGGGAAAGGTGTCAAGGTGTCCTGAGTGAGTGAGTGGGCAGCACAGACACCAGGCATGATTGGGCAGAGGGGCAGAGAAGAGATTACAGAGAGACTGAGAGAAGGTGCTGCATTCAGTGAGAGTGAGAGAACATGATCCTTGGTGGGAGGTGGGTGCAGTAACAGAGAGAGAGAGAGAGTGAAGTCACACAGTACAGATGGTGGCACCTACTCAGATGGAGGGGAGAAGACCACTGACCTCCTTCCTTTACTGCTGGGTATTCAAATAGAAGGCTGGCACCTCAGTGACCCAGGGTTCAGCCTCGGAAGGGTCTGGTATCATAGCTTCCCCTGCCAGCCCTGGAGGAAGATAATGTCCCTCTCATGCACCATGTCATATACCAGGACCAGGGGCTTAGCCACAAAGTGGGGCCCCAGTTTTAACCCCTCTGCCATGTTCAGGCCAGTTTCGGCTTCACAATACAAGAGTAAAATGACTTTTTAAAGATGACTCATGGAAACAGGGAGGCTGGTGCTTTCTGGGGTATCCAGGCAGAGGGCAGTTGTTACGACAAAGGGGAAAGTTAATCGCGTTACAGTCAGGTGAGAGGAAGACCACGCGTGCAGGGAGGGTATGAGGCAGATTGGGGATGGTATCATGAGAAAATGCAACTCAACCTGTGGAGAGAAACACTCCATGAAACCTGATTAAAATGAGATTTGACCAAATCATAAGTTGGGTTAGGCCTCTGCCTGTCTGAATCAAAATAGGGATGTAGTGTGAGATATTGGGAGCAACAAACTTGGAGCGGAGAATTTTACAGGAGATTCAAATCCTTAAAATAGGGGTAATACAATGTTCCAGACTGTTAAAAGGAGCCGGGGGAAATCCCCAGCCTTATAGTTACCTACATTATCCAATCCTCTCTGGATGCAGGGATGGTGCTGGAGGCCTGGAGAATGGCTAACACTGCAACTTTGTTTAATGTGGAGAGAGAGAGACTGACTGATTAGGTCGAGGCTGGAATTCTGAGGCAGTGGATAAACGGTCACTGAGGAAGTCCCAGAGACTCCTGGACAATAGGTCTGGATTTGTTCAAGGATGATCGCTGTAATTAATCTGACTGTGTTGGTTTGAGGCAGTAACCTGTAACTGCATGTGACTTCCTTGGATTGGACAAGAGATCCCATGACAGACTGTTTAAAAACAGAAACTATGGGGTCCACATGAATGGAGCAAACAACCCAGAGAATTGCAAGGAAAAGCATTTGGGGACATCAACAATAGAGAGGAATGGACAGTAAATGAGAATATGATCAGTCTGGTAAGATAAATGAAGGAAGCTGGTCAAATCAAAAATCTTGTTAATGTAGCAAATTGCATTATTTCCTCTGTAAGCCAAAATACATAATTTCAGAGCAGGACGTTTATCCAGGAAGTGTATAAATAATGAGTTCAGTCACGGCTTGGGCACTGTGTACAGTTCTGGCCATTCCACATTGAAGGATGGAATTGGAATGGAGAGGGAACAGAGGAGATTCTTCACCTGTGACAGTCGTAGTGCAGTTCGGAGGAAAGATAGGAACGGAGGATGCTGATAGGAGATTTGATTGGGGTGCACATATTGTCAGGAGCCTGTGTAGAAAGGGTGAGAACTTATTTCGTCTGTTGTAGAATTGCATTACCAGCGGTGAATATTAAATGTAATTCGTTGAAATATTTGCGAAGTGCTGAGGAAGGTCGTTATTTCACCCAGGGTATGGTCGAGATCTGGGAATCACCAATGGAAGTCGAATAGAGGTAGAAACTCTCAAACCATTTTAAAAAGGTGCCGGGATCTGCACCTGAAGGCCTATCATTTCTGGGAAGACAGAACTAGGGCTTCAAAAATGACATGACATCTTGTCCAATGTAGACAGTGTGCAGAGTGATTTCCTCTATACTGTGCTATTTTAAGTAGTTTTCAAGGGTTACCAATATCTGATTGGATCAATACATAGGAATGTGGGGAGAAAGCAGGGAGGAGCAGTGTGTGAATTGATTAGCATCACAATAATACTGATCCCATCCTTTACACATAGTGTACTTCACTGTGTTAGTCTTTTTATCCTTCCTGTGTAAACAGTAAACCCCTTTGATATATCCAGTTCTGAGTCCATGTCACACTGCAGCCACGTCTCCATAATCCCAGCTCCATCTGACTTGGTTCATGCTATCTAAAGCTACCATTTCATTGGGCTTGTTGAAACGTTAGGAAGGAATTCAGGGATGGCAGTAAGTGCAAAGTCCAGGATGGCTGTAGGGTCCAGAGGTGGTTACAGAGATAGGAAGGTATGTGAAGGTTACGGGATATTAGAGGAACATGGGTTGTTCTAGAGGCTGAAGGAGATTACAAAGACAAGAATAGTTTTAGGTTTTGGTTGAAGTGAGAATGGAGCTTGAGCAGCCAGATCAATATTCTGGATGCAAGAGCCTTGTAGAGAGAAACGCTCCCCGATACCTATGAAAGTTTCCCTGGACAATTTAGCACATGATTTATTTCTCTTTATCTCTCTGCTCCAGAAATAAAAATCCTGTCCACTGTGCCTAATAACTGCCATTCTCTGAAACATCCTTCATGTTCCATGACCCTTCCCACTTCTGTAAACCCACTAGTTTCTACAAACATTCCTATTTGGCTCCATGCCCTATGAAGCTCTCTGCTTCGAATAACCCTTCCTCCTTAAGCAGAAGGTCACACACAAACGGCGGATTGAGTCTTTGGAACCAGTTAGTGATCAGTAAGAGACATTCTGGGTGGAGAACATTGAGACCAAGTGTTTGTAAAAAACAGGAAATAAAAGCTGGTATTGGTCCTGCAGGAGACTGATAACAGGAGGGTCGACTGAAAGGTACAGGACTGTCCTTGCAGAAATTTACAGAGACAGCGTTGGCGAAACTGGAGGTGGTTTCAGAGACAAGGGGATTTGGAGGTGTTAATGAACGTTAGAGACACATGGAGTGTTTTTATAGTGATTGTAACGGGGTCAGTCAGGTAAACCTCGTTAATACGCGTTCCCTGATTGGGACTGTGAACCTGGTCTAATCAGGGAATCCTGGCTCAGAAATAAACAGAAGCATCAGGGGCTCTGTGCTAGCGTGGGTCAGTGCCATGGATCATGCATTTACAAATAAAAGGTGATTTGGTAACAGGATACCAACCTCTGTGGAGTCATTACAGTTTTAACATCTGGTAGATATTCCAGAGAGAGGGAGAGCTGGAGGTGTTTCCACAGATTGGGATGGATTTCGAATCTGGAGGCTGCAGAGAGACTGAGCTGTGTCAAGGCAGAAGGTGGTTACAGAATCAGGAGCACTGTGGGGACTAGAGGATGTTACACAGCTGGTTAGGCACTGAAGAAGGTTTCACAACAGGGAAAATTGTAAGGGCAGGAGCAAAGAAAAGAGATGGGCAGGGATGTCAGTGCTAGAGAACGTTGGAGATATAATGAACACTGTAGTGGCTGGAGTTTATGGAGATACTGCAATCTGTCAGGGCAGGAGGGGGTTGGTAACGCTGATTGTTATATGGATTGGAGGAGATTGCAAAAATTAGGTTTCTATGGGTCAGAGTAGTTGCAGAGAAGGGGAGAGCTGTAAAGACTTGAGAAATATTTTATTGAGAGGAAAGGTTATCGGAGCTGGAGGAGATTCCAGAGAAAGAAGGGTTATATGGCCTGTATGAGTTACAGAGATAAGGAGGGCTACATTGGCGGATGATTAGGATGCATCACACAGGATGACGAGGTTACAAAGACGGGATATTTATGGATTTGGAGAACTCTCAAGACATCGCACTGAATGACAGAGACGCCTTATGGCACAGAAGGGTGTTATTTGGCCAAAGTTGAAAAAATGTGGTGCTGGAAAAATATAGCAGGCCAGGCAGCATCCGAGGAACAGGAGAATCGATGTTTGGGGCATAATCCCTTCTTCAGGAATGAGGCTGGTGTGCAAAGCGGGCTGAGCGAAAAGGTAAGGGGAGGGAATTTGGGAGAAGGGCGCTGGGAATACGATAGGTGGAAGGAGCTGAGGGTGAGGGTGGTAGGCCGGAGAGGGGGTGGGGGCGGAGACGATGAGAAGAAGATTGCAGGTCAAGAGGGTGGCGCTGAATTCGAGGGTTGGGACTGAGATAACGTGGAAATGAGGAAGCTGGAGAAATCTACATTTATCCCGTGTGGTTGGAGGGTTCCTAGTCGGAAGATGAGGCACTCTTCCTCCAGGCGTCGTGTGGCCAGGGTCTGCCGATGGTGGAGGCCAAGGACCTGTATGTCCTTGGTGGGGTGGGAGGGGGAGTTAAAGTGTCTATCCACGTGGCGGTTGGGTTGGTTGGTGAGGGTGTCCCAGAGGTGTTCCCTGAAATGTTCCACAAGTCGGCGGCCTGTCTCCCCAATGTAGAGGAGACCACATCGGGTGCAGCGTATACAGTAAATGATGAGTGTGGAGATGCAGGTGAACTTGCGACAGATAGGGAAGGATTGACTGGGGCCTAGAGGGAGGTGAGGGTGAGGTATGGGCGCAAGTTTTGCACTTCTTGCGGTTGCAGGGGAAGGTGATGGGAGTGGAGGTTGGTTGGTGGGGGGTGTAGTCTTAACGAGGGAGTCGCGAAGGGACTGGTCTCTCCTGAATGCTGATAGTGTTGGAAAGGGAAATATATCCCTGGTGGTGGGGTCTGTCTGGAGGTGGTGAAAATGATGGAGGTTGGTACGATGTTTCCAGAGGTTGGTGGTGTGGAAGGTGAGGACAAGTGGGGTTCTGTCCTGGTGGCGAATGGGGGGAGGGGGCGATGTTCAAGGGCGGAGGTGCGGGATGTGGAGGAGATGTGGTGGAGAGCGTTGTCGATCACGTCAGAGGGGAAATTGTGGTTTGAAGAAGGAGGCCATTTTAGTTGTTCCGTAGTGGAATTGGTCCTCTTGGGAGCAGATGCGGCGGAGGCGGAGGAATTGAGAATATGCGATGGAGTTTTTACAGGGAGCAGGGTGGGAGAATGTGTAATCTAGGTAGCTGTGGGAGTCGGTCGGTTTGGAGGAAATGTCTGTGTTGAGTCGGTCGTCCGAGATAGAAATGGACGAGGTCTAGGAAGGGGAGGGAGGAGTCCGAGATGGTCCAGGTAAATTTGTGGTCGGTGTGGAAGCTCTCCGCTTCTTCTTCTCCCGTCGACCCAACCAGTACCCTTCCACTGACACCCTCCTTCGATGGAGTGAACTGGTCCTCACACCACACCGTCCACCTCCTCCATGATTTTTTCGTCCCTGGCCCCCAACCCCTTATCTTCACGATGGACATTCAGTCACTATACACCTCCATCACCCATCACGAAGGCCACCAAGCCCTCCGCTTCTTCCTCTCCCGCTGACCGAACCAGTACTCTACCATTGACACCCTCCTTCGACTGGCTGAACTGGTCCTCACTCTTAACAACCTGTCCTTCCAATCCTCCACCTTCCTCCAAACCAACGGAGTAGCCATGGGGACCCGCATGGGCCCCAGCTATGCGAGCCCCTTCGTCGGATATGTGGAACAGTCTTATCCCCCTACACTGCCCTGTTATTTGGCCAATCATGGTTACACCAGTTCTTCAACTGAACTCTTTGCTGAGCAATGATCTCCTCCTTCAATCATATCCTCACTTTTGTTTTGGTATAAAAAATCATTCAATCGCCTTCTGAATGTTTCACTCAAACATGCAACGACAACGCATCTTAGTGCATCTTAACTACTTGTGGAGATCTTTTTCCAGGCCGAAATCCTCTTTCTAGCGGCACGGTGGCACAGTGGTTAGCACTGCTGCCTCACAGCACCAGAGACCTGGGTTCAATTCACCGACTCAGGCGACTGAATGTGTGGAGTTTCCACGTTCTCCCCGTGTCTGCGTGGGTTTCCTCCGGGTGCTCCGGTTTCCTCCTACAGTCCAAAGATGAATTGGCCATACTAAATTGCCCGTAGTGTTAGGTAGGGGGTATGGGTGGGTTTCGGGTCGGTGTGGACTTGTTGGGCCGAAGGGCCTGTTTCCACACTGTAATGTAATGTAATCTAATCTTACTCCATCTTTTAACACGCTCATTATGAGGGGCTCACAGGAGGATCCTGAGACTGCCCTCTGGTGGGTCTCAGTTTTCCAATAATTCCCCTCTGCTCCAATACCTCTCTCTGAACCTCCAGCATTCCTCCTGGTTCCCAATTTGATTCTACATCTGACATAAATTCTATTGTTCTTCACGTTCACCGAGGGAGCATTGGGCTGTTTATCCTGCCGTTCCTATTTGAGGGACCATTCCTCGACTGGACCCAAGCCATCTCCTCTTTGCAGGGAGCCCATGGTTCACATTATCTTTTTCTGACCAAATTGGTGCTCCAGTCAAACCTTCCCAGCTTCATTCTTGCCCCATTGAAGGCTGCTCTCAGTCAACTAATGTTTCTCACTCTCAATTAGTGTATATCATTCTATACCATCATCCTGAACTTTACAATAGAATGATCACTCCGACCCAAAATCTTCCCCTCGACACTGGATCCACTTGCCCCACCTTTTCGAAGGACCAGGTCCGACACTACATGTTCTCTTGGGCTGGACACATACTCCTGCATTAAGCTCTCCTCCATGTAATCCAGCAATACTCGAACCTCGTGACCCTGCACCACCAATAACGCAGTCAATATCTGGACAAATTAAGTTTCTGAGTATAACTAATCTGTATTATTGTTATCACTCTCAAATTACGCTGCATTTTTATTCTCTCCATCATTTCCTTGGTTGCTGGCTGACAGACTGCACCTCACAGTGTAATTGTACACTTTTTGCTCTGTAGCTCCAGCCAAATTTATTCTGTCCTTGGACGGATCCTGTTTCTCTTGGACTCCTTAACTAACGCTAATCTAAACCAATACTTCTACCTTCATCCTTTCCCTTCCCTTCTCTCATTTTGGAATCCCTTACACCCAGCAATATTTAACAACAAGTTGTGCCATTCCTTGAGCCAGCTCTTAGTGATCAGTCCATTAGATTTCTACACACCATCCTGCATCTGGAACTCCCCACCTTCCGAGTATTCATGTCCAAGCCGAGTACCTCAGATTACGGCTTTCTTTCTTACTCTAATTTCCAATGTTAAACTTGTTGTTGCATGTAAGTTGGAACTGCAGCTCCCATTATTTTAAGAATCCTGGTAGTCTCCTCTACTATTCCTTTTTGTATCCTAAGCACACACCAAGTTATTTTCAACCCCTCGCAAACACCTTGTACAGTTGCTGCCTTCCCCAGAACCAGTCCCAATGTCCCAGGAATCTGAAGCTCTTCCTGCTGGACCATCGTTTCAGTCACACTCTCATCTACCTAAACCTCTGAGTCCTGTTCTCACTTGTAAACAGCACTGGGAGTATTCCAGGGATTGTGATATTTGCAGTCCGGCTTGCTAACCATTCACCTAGATCCCTAAATTCTGATTCCCAGACCACTTTACCCTTCCTACCCATGTCGTCCCTACCAACATGGTCATGACCTTTGACTGCTCATAATCCCCCAGACGAATGTCCTGCAGACACAGTGACATTCTTAACCCCACTATCCTGGAATTACAGACACCTTTTTCACTTTCCTGACTCCCCTGTGCCTATTGCCCCTCCTTCCTTCTCGCTCCCCTTCTGTACAGTCAGGCTGCGTGTGGGGCCACAGACATGGCTCTGACTGCACTCCCCTGAGCAGCCAGCACCTTCATCAGCTTCCAAACTGGGAAACTGAATTGGGAGGGAGACATCACGCTATTACTGGATTCCCTGACTGTTTCTATTTGATTGCATAGTCCCCCATTCCCTTCCTTATTCCAGGCTGTCATGTCTGCAGGATGATGCTCTCTCTTTTTCTGCTATCTACCTAACTCTAAGCATCACAGATGTCCCACAGAGTCTCCAGTTTCTGTCTAGCTCCAAGACCCTGTGTTCATCTAGAACACCAGAGGGCCTGCGAATTCTCAATGCCACAGAACACATTTTCCATTTGACAAACATGTGCTACCATGTTCTAAACTGCAAGTTACCTCGTCTTACTTAATTATGTACTGAGAAAAACATTAACATCAGGGAAATAACATTAGAGGTAAGTCCATTATCCAACTGTGGCTGACTGAGATTACTTTATCATATTGGCTCAGATATTCACTTATAACTCTTATTTCTGAGTTCTATCCTGCTTTCAGAAGTTGAAAAAATAAATTTGCTGGCATATAGTAATTTACACACAGTCGCTAATAACAGTTTATTATCAGCAAATGAACTTACACCTTTTTCTGTGATGGACCTTGCACTTCTTTCAAACTCAGTGCAGACAAGACCCAGCCACAGGAAGTTATCTCTGTGACTTCAGGGTACGTGTCATCTTCCAGTTCCCACTTGTAAGAAATGGGGAAAGTTTTGTTTTTCAAGGGAGTATATGAGGGATCTAGGCAAGTATTGGGAAAATGTATTTTTACTTTTAATGCGGATTAAAAGTACTAACTTTAATGTAGAATTATTAAAGAAATGTTTACAACAGTAATTTCAGCAAAATAAAAGTAAGATATCTGAAACATATAAGCGAGGCACTAAAAGATACATTGTTAAAATGTATGTTCAAGAATGGAATGTTCCTATGAATAATGAAAGATGTTGCAAAATAGAAGAAGGGAACATCAAGATACAAGTTTAGCCTTATGTCAGCACGTACAAGGGGGAAAATTGCCAACTTGGATAGAAGGGGGCAATGGGCGTGGAGTATCGATGAGCAGAGATGGAATGGTAAAAGAGATTGGGTAATGTAGGGATCGGAAGAGGTTACCTCACGTAGCTCAAAAAGTATAACTGTGTAGTACTTTGAAATCTCTTCACTTCAATTGCTTTCTGCAATTGGGGTCCTTTCTTGCAGGATCATAAAATAAATTGTCTTGTTTCCAGCTTTGGTGGTCTCGTATAATTTTATTGAGTTTGTTTCTTACAAATTTGGGTCCCAAACTCCAGTCGCTCTGCAATTTCGGAAAGATCAGAGAAGGTGCACCCCGCCGATTTCGGCGGTCTCTCCTTTCCCCCATTGCCGCGGCGGCTCGAGTGAGCGAGATGCGGACTGAGAGACCCTGGAAAAAAGACGTGCAGACACGACGTGGCGGGTTCGGTCGGGTAACTCTTGTGCACAAGACCCGGGTAAGAAAATGGTCTTAAATAAGTATTATCCGAGCGACCCGGTATCGGCAGCGGGTTTTATTTTGTTGCCAGCCTTTGCCACTAGCGAGGCACACTAAGACATGGCAGGTTGGTCCGGTAACTCTTATGGACTTAAGACCCGCATTCGCGGGCGGCCAGGATTTGCAGCATTACTTGCTGTTTCGTTCCGGTGCGATGGACACTAAGACGTGGTGGTTCTGTCGGGTTACTCTTGTGTACATAAGACCCGGGTAAAGGTAAATTTCGGGCGACTTAGATTCACAACGGTTTTCGTTGTCTGGTATTGCCGCGGGATGGGGCGCGCTGACGCCACCAGGTAACCTTTGTGCACAGACCAAGATATGAAAATTGACCTTTAATTATTACCTTGGTGGTCGGTTCCATACAAGAAGTACGGGCGAATTGGCAACTTAAAAAATATATAGAATAAAGGTCTTTAATTGGCTAGATTAATCTAACGAGTAAGGAGTCTACCTGATTCGATCACGCAGCCTTAGACCTGTTGTTAAGAGGGGAAATCCCCCACGCGAAGGTCAGACCCTGAAGTGGGTGTGAAAGAAGATGACAACGGACCTCAGAGAGGTTAATTAAAATTATATAAAGAAATGGCCGAGAATTAAAATGGGAAATTAGAATAGTGAGTTTAAGTGTCGAAGGAGAAATGTAGGAAAATTTTTAAGAGATTGGAAGTACAATCCTCGGATGCGAAGAAAGGATAAAAAATGATAAAATGTCAATGGAAAACAGCCTAACAGTCAGGAGGAATCAGATTATGCGTCGTGTCAGAAGGGCTAGTAACTGAACGGCTACTGAGGGTACAATTCATAACTAACTTATAGCCAGACATCCAGAAAAATATTCAAAACCTAGAGGAGTCATTGCGGGAAGCTCAAAGTGTCTGTGAATTATAGTGTGTGTGTGTGTGCGCGCGTGTGTGTCTGTGCGTGTGTTTGCGTGTATGTGCGTGCGTGTTTACGTGAAAGAGAGAGAGAAAGAGAGAGAGACAGAGAGAGAGAGACAGAGAGAGAAGAGCTGTACAGCAAGTAAAGAGTTTCACCCTTTGTGATTCAGTCTGAATGCACATTTGTTTGTTGGTGATTGAATGTTCCCTGGAGCTTCAGATCCAGGACTGTTTTGAATCTGATTTCGATTATGGAAATTTTAACATGATTTCTTTTAAGGGTAAGGATTTTGCAAAATTATGAAATAAAATGTTAACTCCTGCTCTTTTTACAGGTCATGGCTCCCTTACTATTAGTTTCTAACTAATCTATTTTATCCTGACATAAAAGCGATTTATGGAGGACAGTTGAAGTTTCAGTTCAACATTAGATTTTAATAAAAATAAATCCTATGGTTAAAATCAGTGACCTTGGATTCAGCCATGATTCATACATTAGAAGTTTTACTTTAAAAACGATATATAGCATTGTAATTGAGTAATGACTGGTCAGGACTACTTAAGAAACTAATTTTGGATCAAGGGACTAAAACCGGGTAATTATAGTGAATTTCAAAGTTGGGAATTTTAAATTTTAAATATTAAACACTGAATAAATGAATTTATAAATATAAATATATATTTACAATTAAGATTCCTATATGTATATCTAGAAATGGCCTTTAAAGTTAAACAATCATAAACTGATAAAAAAATATTTGAGATTACAGCGAGCAAGAAATATTGCAATATTTCTTTAAAAAATCAAAGTCTAAACAAAATATTGAGTGATTAGGAATGGCCATGAGGTTTCCCTAAAGCTGTTCCGTTGGTTAAATCGGCTCAGCAATTGATCTGGCAACGTAACATGAGAAGCAGAAACAGAAGGCAAAAATAATGATTAGCCGCGGTTGATGAGTTAATAAAGAAAAGGACAAAACTAAAAGGATAAGGAAACTGGAATGGTGGCAGGCAATATGTTGAAAATAAAGGGAGGAGATGTTAAGGGGTCTGGTAGACAGGAACAAGGATCAAAGTGGAAATCCCCACAGGCGGGATGTTATTACTGTGGAAAGACAGGTCACTTTAAGAGAGAGTGTCCAGATCCGAAAAAGGAAGTAAAGGCAGTGCCGTTTATGAACCTTGATGAAAAATAGGGGTGTCTGGAGTTCCTGCCCCCGGGGACCCACCAGGAACCCTTGATTAATTTAACGGTGGGACCTTACAAAGAGGACGTAGTTTTCCTAGTCGATATGGGGGCAGCAAGGTCATCCTTAAATTTTAAGCCCAAGAGAGTGGAAACGATAAAGTTAATTGGATTATGGCGAGAGTTTTGTAATGAAAGGCATGAAGAATCAGTTTGCGCTCATGACGAGATATTGCCACCAACGTGGGAATTAAATTGACTGCAAATGGTGTAATGGAATCTGTTGAGGTTCTTAAAAATGGATATACTCGAGCAAACAATTACAGAAACAGAGTGAGAAGTCACAAGTGACTGGTAAACCAACAGAACTGCGCGATTACAGTTTTTAAAATGTTTTAGTCACTTGTTGCATTTCCACCCTGAAATATATTATATATAATTAATAATTAATATTTATAATAAATAAATTGTGTCAACCTGAATCAATATTAATTGGCAGGATTCCGTCATACATTCTCAGTGACCTGTCATATTGATTTATGCTTAATTTAAAACATGACTGCATTAATTAATTGCTAATTAACTAATGGAAAGCTACATTACTGGCCAGAGTGTGTGCAGGCAGTGGTTGCAATAGCCTTATTGGTAGAGGAGAGTCAGAAACATACTTTTAGCGGAGCCTTAGTGGTCAGTACCCCACATCAGGTACGGTCAGGAGAAGAAAGGGGCATGATTAGAAGAGCTGCTATGAGGGAATGGAAAACAGACATCCGGTGGGTGAGGGAGTGATACCAGACAAAAACAAATTCCCCGATGTGGACCCACGTTGGAAGGGTATGGATGAACATGATCGAAGAAAAATGAGGGACTTTCGAGAAATGGTCATTTTGGGTATTAAAGAGGCAGCACCTCGATCTGAGAATTTTGTGAAAGCCTTTGAAGTGCGACAGGAAGTTTCGTTGATGACCTTTTATGAAAAATAGGGGAGTCAGGGGTCCCTCCTTCCTGACACCCACCGGCAACCCTCGATAAATCTAAAGGTGGGACCTGAAGGAGAGGAAACAGTGTTTTTAGTGGATACGGGAGCAGCACGATCATCCCTAAGCTTTAGACCTATCGGTGTTAAATTAACTAACAAAGGTCTCAAGGTTTCTGGAGTAAAAGGCAAAGAATTCTTAAATCAGAAAGCAGGAGAATGGCTCACAGCATCTAGGATCTTGAGACAATCATAATAGAACAGGATGACCTTGTTCTCGTCAGAGACAGTCGCTTGAATCCAGCTGCATTTCTGTGGCAAAAAGAAGGGGCTGCCTCCTTGCAATTCAGAACATGACTGCCTTGATATTACTGAATAATAGACTAAAGTGCGAATGAACTTAAGAAACATACCATTGCATGCGGGAGCTTGGTTGTTTATCAACAGGTCCTCCCGAATGATTGAGGGTAAAAGGCACAATGGATATGCTGTAGTAGACGGGATAGAGGGAAGCATTATCGAGGCTGAAAGACTGCCTAACGGCTGGTCATCCCAAACTTGTGAAATCTATGGCCTAGAAAGAGCTCTCAGAACCTTAGAAAACAAAAAAAAAAGGAACGATAAATACAGACTCCAAATATGCGTTTGGAGTGGTACATACATTTGAAAAGAAAATTGGCAAGAAAGAAGACTGATAAATAGCAGAAGGAAAAGGACTAGCTCATGAGGAATTGATAAAACAACTGCTGAAATCTCTGTTACTCCCGAGAGAAACAGTAGTAGCACATATAAATGGACAATGGAAGGTGAATGACCTGGAGGTAAGGGGAAATAGAATGGTCGAAGACGTAGTTAAAGAAGCGACCATGAATCCACAGGAGCAGTGATATACTCCCTTATACCTACAATTTCAGATCTTCAGGGTGCTCCATTGTTTACTACAAAGGGGGGAAATGACTAAAAGATTTAGGAACTGCAAAGACAGCAGATGGATCAGCCTTATAGTAGTTGGTAACCCCCCCTCCCCCCATCAAGTCAGAACTGTGTTAAACCAAAAGGCAGGGAGATGGTTGACGAAGCCATCCTGATGGAAAAAGATGACCTGGTGTTATCAACAGACACCTGTCTAAACCCAGCTACCTTCTTATGGAAGGGAGACCCCGAGACAAATGAGAATTAGAACATGACTGTTTAGATATCATAGAGTATCAAACCAAAATTACACAGGACCTGAGAGAGCTACCTTTATATGAAGGGGATAGATTGTTTACAGATAGATCATCGAGAGCAGTGGAAGGAAAAAGACACAATGGATATGCAGTAGTGAACTGTAACAAAAACCAAACAGTGGAAGCAGACCGGCTGCCAAACACATGGTCAGCCCAGACCTGTGAATTTTACGCATTGAATCAAGCTCTAAAACACTTAGAGAATCGCGATGGGACAACTTACACTGATTCTAAGTATGTATAAAATAATAAGGGAAAGGCTGAAAGGAGGAAGAAACTCGTGGCGAGACCCTTCCGAAGTATACATATGAATTACCCAGTGGGAAAACAGAAGTACCTGTTGGCCCTAGTCGACAACATAAACGAGTGGTAGAAGCTTTCCCAATGTCATTAGCCACCTCAAAAGGAGTGGTAAAAACCGTCCTTGAACATATAACCCCATCATATGGAATAGTGGAAAGTATAGATTCAGACCAAGGTAGCTATTTTACTTCCATAGATCTTGCAAGGAGTAATGGCAGGATTAGAGATCTCTCGGGAATTCCACACCTCTTGGCAAACACCCTCCTCTGGGCGGGTGGAACGAGCGAATCAAATCTTAAAGAAGTAATTATCTAAGCTAGTCCTAGAGACTCGATTGCCATGGACAAAATGTTTACCTATCGCATTTCTATGCATTAGGACTGTTCCTAGACATGATAAAAGCTTCTCTCTTTATGAGATGATGTTTGGATTACCTTTTTTGGGTGGAAGAGGGGAATTACCAACTATAGAGTTCAATGATAAGTTTTTAAAGAACTATATTGTGGCGTTCGGCTCTTCTTTGTCTGTCCTAAGGAAGAAGGGTCAGTTGACCCAGATACCTCCACTTGAATTCGACAACCGGGTGATTGGGTCCTGATCAAGACTGAAAAGATACCAAACTCCACCCTAGCTGGGAGGGACCATTCCTAACTCTGATGACTCCTGAGGCAGCTATCCAGACTGCTGAGAAAGGGTGCAGTCATCACACTCGCGTCAAAGGTCCTGTGAACGTCCTATTGGCAGAGTGGCACGCTCATCCTACAGACAACCCTCTGAAAGTTAAGCTGAGAAAGAAGGAATGAACTAAGTTAAAAGACTCTTTTCATGTTTGATGATATATATTGTATTGATTGTAAGGGTTGCGTGGACTCACCTCTCCCTGGCGCCTAAAAGGATTAAGATAGGGCGATAGGCAGGGTTCAGAGATGGGTGGGTACTGGCATAGTATTATAGCGTTAGTAGTACTAACTGTTCAAGGAAATGGGAAAAATCACTTCACTTAACCATGCCAAAATTATGTCAAACAATAGAGACTTGCCAACTGTTGGGTCTGTGCAGAAATTCCACACCATGGCGAATCTGGAATCCCCACCTTGGTAATATCGCTCACTAAAGAGGAAGTATATGACGTACAACAATTTGACTCGGGCTCAAATAATACAAAGTGGGAATATGAAAGGAGTACCTATAAGTTTGCGGGATGGTTCCCCAGACCAACCCCGAAAACTCGAGTTGTTATCAATAGCCTCAGAATTTCTCCTCTAAAAGGATCCGTGAATAAGCATTGTCTCAAAACAAGAAAAACTCAAGTGGTTGCTTTTACCTTGCTTATATAGTCCCTCACCCCTGAATAGAAAAACATGAGCCCAACCCGAGGAGGGGGAGGGGGGGAATAAGACGTAACACCCGAGAGGTCCCTGAAGGAGACTGCCTGCTGTGGAAACTACTCCCAAGCTAAGGCACTACAAGGGCAGGGTTGGAAATACAGAAATTGGAGGCTGCCCTTGAAAATTTAATTAATGATACCACCGGCGCAATGGGAGAAACTCAATCCCAGATATCGGCCATAACCACCGAAATGATAGCAACAAGACTAACAGCTTTACAGAATCGAATGGCTTTAGACTACCTCTTGGTTGAAAAAGGGGGAAACCTGTGCGCTGATTGGTAAGGAATGCTGCACCTTTATCCCAGACACCTCTTCCATAGTGGAAGATAAGACAGAAATAGTAAAGAAAAAGATAAGCAATATAAGAGAAATTGAGGATGAACTCCAAAAAGATAAATATGGGAAAAATATGGGAATGGAGTGACTGGAGACTGACCGTTTGGGGAAAATGGTAAGCTAATTTAGGCATATATGTATTACTAAGAATTGTAGGTTTACTATTAGGATTCAATGTGTTAAAATGGATCATGACTAGGCTGGTAATGTCATTGGGAGGACAATAATCAATGATGATTATGAATATAACTCAAGCGCAAGAAAGTGTGTGTTATAGGCTGCTCCAAGAGTTTGAGAAAAGGCAGACTTAGGAGGATAGAACTGACAAGATTGTGAACATCGGCACCATAGGGTGAAATGAGGGCAGAAAATAAAAATTAGAAAAACAACAATTCATTTTTTAAAAAAATGGGGGGGGGGGGGGGGAATTCAAAGAAGTGGGGAAATATGTTGTTTTTCAAGGGAGTATATGAGGGATATAGGCAAGTATGAGGAAAATGTATCTTTACTTTTAATGCGGACTAAAAGTACTAACTTTAATGTAGAATTTTTAAAGAAATGTTTAAAACAGTTATTTCAGCAAAAAAAAAGATATCTGAAACATATAAGTGAGGCACTAAAAGATACATTGTTAAAATGTATGTTCAAGAATGGAATGTTCCTATGAACAATGAAAGATGTTACAAAATAGACGATGGGAACATCAGGATACAGGTTTAGCCTTATGACAGCAAGTACAAGGGGGAAAATCCCAACTTGGAAAGAAGGGGACAATGGGCGTGGTGTATAGAAGAGCAGAGATGGAAATCTCTTCACTTCAATTGCTTTCTGCAATTTGCGTCCTTTCTTGCAAGATCGTAGAATAAATTGTCTTGTTTCCAGATTTGGTGATCTCGTATAATTTTATTGAGTTTGTTTCTTACAGTAGGAGAGAGAGAGAGCAATATTAGGGACATTTCATTAACTTTTGGATATGTACATGGCTTACAGTAAAATGAATTTCTCAAAATGGAAACCTGTGCCCTGTGGTGTTCCACAGGGATCCGTGCTGGGTCCACTGTTGTTTGTGATATACATAACTGATTTAGAGGAAGGTATCAGTTGCCTGATTAGCAAGTTTGCAGATGACACTAAGATCGACGGAATAGCAGATTTTGATGGGGACTGTCAGAGAATACAACAGTGTATAGATCAATTGGAGAGATGGGCAGAGAAATGGCAGATGGGGAGTTCAATCCAGGCAAATGCGAGGTGATGCATTTCAGAATATCCAATTCAGGAGCAAACTAAATGGAAAACTCCTGGGAACTCTGATGTACAGAGAGATCTGGGTATTCAGGTCCATTGTTCCTTGAAGGTGGCAACACAGGTCAGTAAAGTAATTAAGGCAGTACACAGCATGTTTTCCTTCATTGGACGGGCTATAGAGTAAAAGAGTTGGCAGGTCATGTTACAGTTGTATTGGACAGTTGGAATGTTACACACAGTTCTGATCACCGCATTACCAAAAGGATGTGCATGCTTTGGAGAGGGTGCAGAGGAAGTTCACCCAGATGTTGTCTGGAATGGAAGGGACTCGCTATAAAGAGAGGATGAATAGATTCAGATTAATTTTATTGGAAAGACAAAGGTTGACTGGGGACCTGATTGATGTCTACAAATTCATGAAATGTGTAGACAGGATGGATAGCAAGAAGCTTTTTCCCCAGACTGCAAAACGCAGTTACGGGCGGTCACAAGCTCAAAGTGAGAGGAGAAAGGTTTAGGGCACATATACGTGGAACAGTCTTTATGCAGAGGGTGGTGCGGGCCTGGAACTTATTGCCAGCGGAGGTGGTAGAGGTGGGAACAATAACGTCATTTACGATTTATCTGGAAAGATGCATGAATGGGCTGGGAGCAAAAGGATGCAGATCCTTAGAAAATAGGCAGCAGATTTAGTCAGAGGATCTCGATCGGCACAGGCATGGAGGGCCGAAGGTCCTGGTCCTGTGCTGAAATTTCTTTGTTCTTTTCTTCTTTGAATGGTCTTCAGGTTGGTTTGATCCAAGAGTAGGATAAAAGATCGGCACATTATCAAGGGCCGAAGGGCCTGTACTGTGCTGGAAGGTTCTGTGTTCTAAATAGGGAGGGTCACAATGGCAGGAAGTCTAGAGAGGATGGGATCTGAATGAATCAATAAAATTAGGAAGGTTTGCTCGGAGTGCCAGAGGTAACAGAAACACCAATGGCCTGATCTTGAATGGATGACCCAGACTGGGAGGGCTGTTTGGACTGGAGGTGTTTCACAGGGAATGAGGACCATCGAGCCATGGGGTGTTACAGAAATGTGGAGAGATGTAGGACCTGCAGGAGTTCACGAAGATGAGGAGGTTGGGGGCGATGGAACAATTTGCACAGATAATGATGTGTGGTAGGATGGAGCAGTTTACACAGACAGGAGTGTTTTAGGTGAATGGAGAAGTTTAGAGAGAAAGTGGGTTGTATTGACCGGAGAACCAAGCAGAGATATGGAGGGTAGTCATGGATGATGTTTATAGATACAGGAAGGTTTAGGTTCTGCAGATAAGTTAGATATGGAAGGTGTGGAGTCTGACAGATTTTACAGAAGGGCAGTAATTTTGGTTGGAGACAGTTTCGCAGATAAGGGAGCATTAGTAACCTCCTCCAGAATGGTCAAAGTGGGAAGGGTTGTAGGGGAGAGTGGCGTTTACACAGATAGAGGTGTACGTGCTGTGGAAGGTTATGGAGAAGAGTAATGGATGGAGAGACTGGAGGAGATTACATTAATAGTGGGGTGCTAGTGATGGGAGGATGTTACACAGATAGTGAGTCTTAGAGGAACTGAAAGGCACATGATTTGGGGTGGGTTCTACAGGTTGGGAGTGCTGCAGCAACCTGAGAGGCCTTTTGGGTCTCCCCAGATTGATCGTGTCCTTAGGACTGTAAGAGGTTACATAGATTCGGAAACATTAAAGACAATGTGTGCCTTCCTCATTTTCCTGAACAGTGTGATGACACCTCTCATGGGCCAGGGATTCCTAAACCTGCTAGCTTTTCCCTTCACCCTAACATGGACATACTGGATACTTGAGATCACACTTTTAAAAGCCTCCCATTTGTCAGTCATTCCTTTTCATTCAAACAGACTGACCTAATCGATTTTAGTCATGATTTGGACGTGCCGGTGTTTGATGGGGGTGGACAAAGTTGATAATCATACAACAGCAGATTTTTGTCCAGCAGGTTTCTTTGCAAGCACTAGCTTTCTAAGCACTGCTTCTTCATCAGGTGGATGTGGAGCACAATCCTAAAGCACCGAATTTATAGCAACAGGAATGTAGTGTCATGGAATGAAATATTAAACAAGCTTAGATTAAGTCTTTCATCTTTTAGAATGATCACCAGAGCTTCTAAATTTAGCGCTTTCAAATACAGAGGGATCTTGATTGTTCAAATATCAATTAACCCAATATCAGATTATCCAAATGAGATCTCGAGGTCCCGATAGAAACATTACAGCAAAGAGCTGTTTCAACACTGGTTGTGTTTTTCTTGATTAAAACCGATCTCAGCTGACTGAAATTCTGCCGGGAACAGTCCTGGGCATCGAGCCCAGATACCATCTCCAATGACAGACCTCCCACCCTCTCTCCCTACACCTCCGCTGGAGTTCGATATAGGGGTGAATCCTAAACCCCCCTTCCCCATATATTCTCTCAAACATTTTCCTCTACAGGGCAGAGGTGAAACGTTTTGAGCTGTTGCAGTAAAAAGTTGCGTGTGGCTGTCTGTGCATGTGCATGTGCGCTATTTGGAGACTTACCCCAGCAAAGGAGTAGATGTCTTACTGTTGGTGTCCACTCCAGCTGCCCAGAAGGGGGAGGGGATGATGGGGACGGGGGGCCGGGGGCACGGGTGTGGACATGGATTGGACGGTGGGTGTGATGGGCGAGGGGGCGGAGTTGGACGGGTTTGGCGACGGGCTGAGGGTGATGTCGAACATGTTTGGGAAGTGGGGGCAGGCGGCGGGAGGAGGGTGGTGTCGGATGGTTTTGGGGGTAGGGTTCACTGGTGGGTAGGTTTGGGGCAGGTGAGGGAGGCGACGTTGAGGGGGGTGGGGCGGTGTTGGATGGGTTTGGAGGTGAGCGAGATGTGCTATTGGGGTCTGGCAGGGCGTGGCGGCTCGCTCATGGCTTGCTGCTGCCTCGTCACCTGAACAGGGAGCAGACTGGACTGAAAACTCTCGATATCCGAGCCCCAGAGGAAAGGCATTGAATCGATTTACCAAATAATTAATTATCCGAACGAAATAGTGTCCACCCAACTCGTTCAGATAATCGAGGTTCCTCTGTAACCATCTGGACTATAGCCTGGTGTTGTGGGATTTTTACCTTCACCCAATCAACGCAGATCGAGCTCGATCCTGCTCAATGGCCCCAATATTGGCCCAGTTCCAGTTTAAAACCTAAATCTGTCGAAGTCTCTGATCTTTTTCCATAACTATGCTAAAACAAAGTTGTGGTCACTGGACGCAATGTGCTCTCCGACTGATACTTCAGTCACTTACCCGACCTCACTTTCTGAGGGGAAGTCCAGTGGTGCATCCGCCTGAGTAGTGTAGACCCCTCTACGTTTTGATTTCGGAAACTTTCTTGGATACATCTGACAAATTTCACCCAGTACGGGCCTTTTACACTCTGGGTGACCCAATCAATCCAGGGGAATTGAAAATCTCCAACCAATACTACTCTATTATTTTTTATAGGTACCTGCAAACTCGCTACACATTTGCTCCTCTCGTACCCGCTAGCTATTTGAGGGTCTAGAACACGATCCCAGCAGTCTGACAATCCCCTTTTTGTTTCTAACTTTTAAATATATGGCCTCATTTGATGACTGCTTAACAGTATTGTCTCGAAGCACTGTTTTTATATCCTTCCTAATCAAAAGGACAACTCCCCCTCCTTAATGAATTGTCCTTCTGTCATGCCTGTAGTTTCTGTATCCTGGAACTCTGAGCTGCCAGTCCTGCCCTTCTCTCAGCCATGTGTCTGTTACGGATGTAATATCCCAGTCCCCAGAGCTAATCCATGCTCTGAGCTCGTCTGCCTTACCAGCCAGACCTCGTGTGTTGAAATAAATGCTCTTTAAACCAGAACCTTTTCGGTCCCTCGACTGTGCCCCTGGATATCCTGAATAGGTAACTTGCTATTGATGGCTGATGTATTTCCGCTGACTTTTCGACTGTCCTTCTCTTACTCAGAGTCACCACTCCCTGCGAAACTAGTTTAAATCATCCTAGGTAACATGAGAAAATCTCCTCCCTGGGATAGATTAGATTACTTACAGTGTGGAAACAGGCCCTTCGGCCCAACAAGTCCACACCGACTTGCCGAAGTGCAACCCACCCAGACCCATTCCCCTACATTTACCTCTTCACCAAACACTATGGGCAATTTAGCATGGCCAATTCACCTGGCCTGCACATTTTTGGACTGTGGGAGGAAACCGGAGCACCCGGAGCAAACCCATGTAGACACGGGGAGAATGTGCAAACTCCACACAGTCAGTCGCCTGAGGCGGGAATTGAACCCAGGCCTCTGGTGCTGTGAGGCAGCAGTGCAAACCACCGTGCCACTGTGCCGCCCACAAGGGGATACTGGTGCCCCTCTGCTTCAAGTGCAAACCATCTCCTTTGTACAGGTCACCTCTAAACCAGAAGAGATGCCAATAACCCAAGAACTGAAAACCCTGCCCCCTACACCAGCTCCTCAGCCACACATCCATTCGGCCTATCTTTCTATTTCTGTCCTCACTGGCATGTGGCACTGGGAGTAACATGGAGATCATTAATGTCAATATCCTGCTTATTTAACTCCTTACCTAACTCCCTGTACTCATTTCACAGGACCCCATCACTTTGTCTACATCTGTCATATGGGCTGATGTGCACAACGACCTCTGGCTGTTCACCCTCCCCTTCAGAATGTTCAGTAATCGCTCAGAGATATGCTTGACCCTGGCACCCGGGAGACAGTGCACCAAACTGGGGTCTGTTCTGCAGCTAACCAGTCTCCTGTCTGTCCCCCTCTCAGTATTGCGATCATTAGAGAGGTCCTGGCAAACAGAGACAGGAAGGAACTCCCTGCAGGTGGGTCCATATTAGGAAAGTAGAGTATTTCCAAGTGATGCAGTGAGAACGCAGGGCCAGTGTGCTCCTTGAAGGAGTGAATAGTAAAGGCAACAAGTCCAGCGGATACTGATCAAATAACAATGTGAGTTTAATAAAGAAAACCCAGTGCAATAAAATTAGGAGAAGAACTTCATAAGTATAGAGATTACAAGGGGATTGTGGAAAATGAGGGACAAACAATGTTCATGAAATATATTTGGTAGATACAATTGTGGAAAAGCCACAGGTATTTTATCAGCAGCGTGAGAGTAAGAGGCCTCCCAGCGTGAGAAACCATAGGGACAATCTGTGCATGGATCCAGAGGAAGTTGGTGAGGTCTTCAATGAATACTTCGCATCTATATTCACACAGGACAAAGAAATTGTAGCCGGGGATTTCAGTTGGGATGCTGAGGTTCCAGAACATGTTCATACGAAAAAGGTGAATGTATTAAATATTTTCACAGGCATAAAGGTGGAGAAATCCCCAGTACCTAAATGAAATGTACTCCAGGCGGTATGGGAGGTAAGGGAGGGGATTGCTGGGGCCCTGGTGGATATATTTAATACTTTGTTGGCCACAGGTAAAGTGCTGAATGACTGGAGGATAGCTAATGTGGTTCCTTTGTTCAAGAATGACAGCAAGGATAGGACAGGTAATTACAGAGCAGATAGTCTGACAGCAGTGTGAGGGTAATTGGGAACAATTCTGAGGGACAGGTTGAATCAATAACGGGAAAGGCAGGGATTGATTAGTGATAGTCAGCATGGATTTGGAAGATGAAGATAATGTCTGATGAAATCAGCTGAAATTTCTTTGAAATTATGATTGAAGATATTGATGAGGGCAGTGCAGATGATATGGTTTACATGGAATTCATTAAGGCCTTTGTCAAAATCCCACGTGGAAGGCTGGTCCAGAAGGGAAGAGCCACTGGGATCCAAGGCAAGTTGGTGTTTATGATCACTGAAAACATCAGTGCAGCGCTTAGACAGGATATTCCTGGGGATCGCCCAGTGAAGCTGCATTAGTAGAACTGAGAAATACAGCTGGATGATCAGTTTTATATGACGGTACTATAGGCCCACCGTAGTCAGCGGGAAATAGAGCAACAAATACATTGGAGATCTCAGATATCTGTAACAATGATAGGGTTGCAATGCACGGGATTTTTAACTTTCTAATCCTAGACTGGAACTGCCATAACGTTCACAGCTTGGATGGGAGGAATTTGTTCTGTGTGTTCAAGAAAACTGTCTCAGTCGGTATGTAACTGGTCCGATAGGAAGGGATGAAACCTGACCTCACTTCGCGATACAAGGGAGAGAAAGGAACTGAAGTGTTTGTGGGGGAGCAATTCAAATAATTTGAAAATAGCGATGGAAAAGCACAGGCCTAGTCCACAAGTTAAAGATCAAAACTGGCCTTGCCCCAGTCCAGAATGTATTAGGCAAGACTGCCCAAAAGCTGATTCATGGAGGCTATTTGAAAGTAAACGGATGTCGGGCAAGTGGGATTCTCTCAAAAGAGAGACAAATTAAGATTTCAGGGGCAGCATATTCCTGTTAGTGTGAAGAACAATGCTGACACAAGTGGGAAACATTGGATGACTGGGGATATTGAGGTTCTGGTCAAAGCAAAAGGGGGCACATGTCCTATATAGCCAGCTGGATTAAGTCAATCCCTTGAAGAACATTGTGGGTGTAGTAATACTCTTAAGAGGGAAATCATGAGGGCCCAAAGGGGAACTGACAGAGCTTTGGCAGATACGGTACAGGAAAATCGAAAGAGATTCTACAAGAATATTAACAAAAGAAGATTAACTCGAGACAGAATGTGATCCCTTAAAGATCAATGAAGCCATCCGTGTGTGAACCCACAGGAAATGGGTGAGATCCGAAACAAAAATTTCAAGTCAGAACTTACTGGAGAAATAAATACTGGGGAAGCAGGGAAATAAACAGTGATGTTTTCAAAATAGTCCACATTGGAGAACAGGAGGTGCTGAAGATTTTAAAACGCATTAGAATTAGACAACTCCCTGGGACCTAATCAAGTACATCCCAGGACATTGGGGCATGTTAGGGACGAAAATTACAAATATATTTCTATCACTGACAGGCACGGGTGGTGAGCTGGGAGCCTGAAGGGTGGCTAATGTTGTGCCAGTATATAGGAAAGGCTGTCAGGGAAGGCCAGGGACATAAACACCAATTAGAATCATGTCAGTGATGCGAATATTGTTGGAAATGATTCCACTGGACAGGAGTTACATTCATTTGGAAAGGCAATGATTGATTACAGATAGTCAACACAGCTTTGTGCGTACAAAGGGGTATCCCTCAAACTTGATAGAGTTTGTTGTAGAGGTGACCAAGGAGAGAGATCAAGACAGAGCAAGAGACATTGTCTGTACTGACTTCAGCAAGGCCTTAGGCAGGGTTTAGCCTGGTGCACTGGTTAGTAAGGTGAGATCACATGGGATCAGGGAGAGCAAGCCAAACAAACACAAACTAGGCTTGACAGTAGGAGACAGAGGGTAGTGGGAGAGGGTTGTTGTGCAGCCAAGGGGTCTCTGACCAGCGGTGTGCCAGAAGGATCGGTACAGGGTCCATACATGTGCATTATTGACATAAAACGGAATATTTGAATTACTGTTAGTAAGTTTGTGGATAGTAAAATACATGTTATAGTTGGCAGTGAATACAGTTATCAAAGGTGATCTTAATCAACTGAGCCGGTGGGTCAAGAAATAAAAGATGGGAGTTGAATTCAGGTGTGGGGTTTTGTGAAGATTAACCAAGAGAGGACAAACACAGTTAATGGTAGGGCCCTGGGCAGTGTTGTCTAAGAGAGAGAGACCAAGGGCTGCAGTTACATTGTTCCTTGGAAGTGGCATCGTATGTGGACAGGGCGGGGAAAGCGGATTAGGCACACTAGCCCTCATGGGTCGGAGCATTGAGGACGTGGGTTGGTACATCATGGTACGGCTGTACAAGATATTGCTGGGTCTCCAGTTGGAGTACTGTGTAGAATTCTGATCCTCCTGCTTTAGGAAACATTTTCTGAAACTGCAAATAGAGCAAAGATTGATGAAGATATTACTGATACTGGAGTATTTGACAGAAACAGAGAGGCTGGATAAGCTGGAAAGCAACATGGGGGGAATGAAATAGAGTTGGCAGATAAGGTTAAGGAGAATCCAAAGAGATTCTACAGCACACAAGTACAAAAAGGCTACTAGAGAGATAATAGAGCCCTTAAAGATCAATGAGGCCATCTGTGCATGGAACCACAGGAAATGGGCGCGACCCGAAATGAATATTTCATATCAAAACGTACTGTGGACAAAGACTAGGAAACAAAAGGAAAGAAACAGTCATGTCTTGAAAAGAGCCTCCATTACACAAGAGGTGGTGCTGGAGGTCTTAGAACACAAAGGTAGAGAAAGCCCTAGATCCTGAACAAGTGTATCCCAGAACATAATGGCAATGTCGAAGTGGGGACCGTGACAGAGATATTTGTATCATTATCCAAATGATTTGTTGAAGGTGGCTGAGTGGTGGCCTTATGAAGGTTTATAAAAACATGAGGGATATACGTAGGGTGAATAGTGAAGGTCTCTACCCCAGGGTAGGGAAATCCATAACGAGAGGGCAAAAATATGAGGCGGGAGAGGAAATACTTAAAAGCGACCAGAGGAGCACATAGCCACACAGAGAATGGTGCACATATTGAATGAGCTGCCGCTGAAGTGGTAGAAAAAAGTACAATTACATCATGGAAAATACATTTGGGCAGGTACATGGAGAGGAGAAGGTTTGACGGGATCGGGACCAAACGCAGGCAAATGCGACTCGTTCAGGAACCGTGATCAGCAAGGACTAGTTGGATTGAAGGAACCGTTTCTGTTAAGCATGGCTCTTTCTCCAGTTATTGGAGGAGGAGACTACTGACATCAGGCATGTTGTAGGCACTGAAGCAAGTTACAGAGATAGAGATGGTAGTCTGGAATGCAGTATATTTCAAATATGTGGAGGGACTATCAGGAAGGGAGGAGGTTACAGGGACTGGAACTGTTATAGGAGTTAAATATTATTGAAGACACTGGTCCACGGGACATGGTATATGTACAGTGTTGGAGGGGGAACACAGAACAGAAAGATCCTAGGCAACATTCCCACACACTCATGGGAAGCCTGCTTTCCCCTCTGTTATACTGATGTTCACGAAGATATCACAGGCCTGGATTGATAACTGTGACACTCCAGATACTATCTTAGTACAACAAAACTTACAGTAGGGGAGGCGATTGACCTGGTGTGTGGTTGGACTGTGTTCCCCCTCTAGCACGGTATTTGTGTCATGTCTTGTTAGCCGCTGTTTGGAGCCCTCTCATTGCTCTCTGCTCTGAGCACTGTGAGTGATCTTACCTCACTTCAGGATTTATTGAAGGCTGCAGATCTCCCTGCCCTTTGTCTCTCTGGCTGACCAACCATCTTCAATGTGGGGATGGACGAGACACATAGTAGTTGGGAAGTCCATTGAGTCAGGAACTTCCTGATTACCTACAGGAGCCAGGGAAATAGACAGGATGGGAAATTAGACTGATGTAGTGAGGATTACACATGAAGAATGGCACTGAGTCCCTCAGAGATCTGGAAAATCCCAGTCTCCATTTCTAGCCTTAGCTGTTGTGTCTCTCTGGAGTGGAGGATTCTGTTGTCTAAGGATCTGGTGTAGCTGTAAGAGTGAGAGACACTGACAGAGGCAGAAATTGGACCCCCCACAATGAGGAATACCATATGGAGAGATACTGAGTGATATCACCAGACTGCAGGAAGTTATCAGGATCAAACATTCATGAAGGGGAAAAAAAAATAGGTTTAGCTCCTGATGCACTGGTATCAGTGTTCAGGATTGAATAGCCTGTGAGCTGGCGATGTGATGGCCTAGTGGCGTTATTGCTAGAGGATGTAACCAAAGCCTCAGCTAATGTTTGGGGTAGGCAGGTTTGAACCCCACCATCTGAAATGGTGGAATTTGAAATAAATTATTATAAAAACAGTAATTGACAATCCATCAATACCATTACTGATATACAATAAATTCAAACACTTTGTCTTTCAAGAAGGACATCTGCCCATCCTCACGTGGTCTGCATGATATCCTCACAGCAAATGTTTGCCTCTCAATTACCCACTGAATTGGCCGAGCAAGTTACTCAGCTGAATGGCAGCTGGGGCTGGGCAAGAAAGTTTGGTCAGCCAGAGACATCCATATCCCATACTTGATTTTAAAAAAAAGTCCATTCGGATTGTCCAACCGGAACTATGCTGGGTCAGTGTCCTGGCCAATCATGTCGGTAGGTTTATGGACAGGGCTTTAGACTGACAGAGAGGATGCAGGGACAGGGTTCAGGTGAAAGGAGCTTTCCAAATCCAAAGAAAAAAAGTGACGCATCAGAACAGCGTGGGGATGCGTCCGTAGACAAGCTGAACGGAACAGAATGAGATAGAGATTAAATAAAACTATACATCAGCGAATAGATTTGTGACAAGAAATTGTGGGAAAGAGTAAATTATGTTTTTTTTTGGAATGGACAAAGTCTCTTCAATAAGGCGGATGGATTTGTGACACAGAGGTGAAAGAGATTTAAACACCAGAGATACGTAGTTACAGGGCGAACAAAAGGTGGAAAATAAATATTCAATAGTTCACAAGCTTGCAAAAACACAGGCAAAATGGGTAACACTAACAACGATGGATAACAAAGGTATTACAGAGAAAGCATTTGGTTTCAGATCATGAAGTCGAGTCAGTCTGAATGTAAATACTGGCTGCTACTTGCCAAGGACACAAGCAGCAGAAGAGATTTAGCCACCGAACAGCATTTAATTGCTCATCACTGCATTAAACAGGTACTCACTGGAACTTTTCATAAATGTATTGTGATAATTTAATGAAACTTCAACATTCATATAATCTTGACAATCATACTGACAAGAGTGATATTTGAAGAGGAGATTGTAGAATTCGTTTTCAGTGTTTCTTTGAATAACACATTGTGCAACTGGCTAGGGACAAAACTATCTCAGAGTGACCGTTGTGTGATGAAACTTAGTGAATGAGTAATGTCACCGGGAGAGATCCTCCGGGAAATTTTGATGAAGCGCAGGTTAAAGAAATATAAAGTGTTAAAGTGAATCACAGAAAGGACAAATTACAACTAGAAACAAAATAGACAGTTACATGAGTTTGAGAGGAGAACTGACCAAGGTAAACAGTCTAAACAAACTGAAATATGTGTCTGTAAATGAACAGTGGAAAACATTTGAGGGACAGTGAAAAATACTCTACAAAAGGACATTCCATTGAAACATATCAAACCTCAGCAAGAAATTCCCACCTGTCCCTCACTCAGGACAAATGGATCATATTAGATTATCAGGCTAAGAAGATCACCAAAAGGTACTTAAAATCCTGAAGAGAGAGAGTGTTTTAAGTTTTAAAGGGATTGCAAAGGGTCTGCTAGCAGGAGGAGGGCAGTCGGAAGGGGAATCATTGTCAGGGTTTAATTACACAATAAGATAAGGGTTAGGTGAAGGTGCTGGAGGTGGTGAGAGTGTTATAGAGAGTGGTCAGGGCCTGAATGGTGTTACATAGCCAGTAAGGATTGTTGCAGATGGAGGTGTTTGCAGAGGTAGGGAGGGACATATGTACCTTTACTTATTCGTGCGATGTAGGTTTTACTGATTTGACCAGCATTCATTGCCCCACTGTGAATTGTACAGAGGGTAGCTCAGAGTCAGCCATATTGCTGTGGGTCTGGAGTCACATATAGGCCACACCAGGTTAGAGTGTCAGATGTGCTTCCCTAAAGGAGGTAAGTGAACCAGATGAGCTGTTCCTACAGATCAGCAATGCTTTCACCATGACCTCACCAGTGACTTGTACAGGTACAATATGGCAAAAAGAAGGGCTGCAGATGCTGGAAACCAGAGTCTAGATTATAGTGGTGCTGGAAAAGCACAGCAGGTCAGGCAGCATCTTGACATCCCAATTCCTACTCTCAATGCTCTGCCCAATGAAGGTATCCATCCCAAACGCCTGCTTCACCAGCCTGTCTACCTGTGACACCACCTTCAAAGAACTGTGTACCTGCATCCATGGGTCTCTGACTGACAACATTACCCAGGGCCTGAATATTAAGTGTACAAGTCCCACCCTGGCTTGTTTCACCAAAATGGAACACCTCACCTTTATCTAATTAAACTCCATCTGCTTTCCTTCAGCCCACTATTACAGTAGTACTGTTAATCTTGTTGTATCACAGATAACCTTCTTCACTATCCACTTTACCACCAATTTCAGGGTAACCCAAAAAACTTACTTGCCAGAAAACCAATATTCCCATTCAAACCATTGATCCAAATAACAAACAACAATGGGCTCACTACACAGCTGGTCACATGCATCCAGTCACAAAAAACAACATGTCTCCCATCACCCTCTGCCACCTACCATCAAGCTCAATTTTGTATCCAGTGAACTAGCTCGTCCTGAATGCTATATCCTTTTATTGATCTGAGCTTATTACCCAGTTTACCATGCAGAATGTAGAACACAGAACAGTACAGCAGAAGACACTTCAGCCATGATGCCATGCCAACACTTTACCTGATTGTAAGAACAAACTGACCTACATACCCTTCATTTTATTATCATCCATGTGCGTATCCAAGAGTCTATTAAATGTACCGTTCCACCCACCCACTACTCTCTGTGTAAAGAACCTACATCTGAAATCTCCCCATACCCATCCTCCAGTCACCTTAAAATAATGCCCCCTTGTAATGGCCATGTATGCCATGGGATAAAGAGATCGCTCACTATTCAATCTATCTATGCCTCACACCAACTTGTTCACCTCTACAAAGTCTCCCCTCACCCTTCTTCACTCCAATGAGAATAGCCTTAGCTCCCTCAACCTTTTTTTCATGAGATATGCTCTCCAGTCCAGGCAACATCCTGGTAAATCTCGTCTTGACCCTCTCTGAGGCTTTCATATCCTTCCTGTAATGGGGGGATCCGAACTGAACACAATTTTCTAAACAGGACTGTATATAACTGCAGCATAACCTCATGGCTTTAAAACTCAATCCCCCATCTAATGAAAGCCAAAACAACATATTCCTTCTTAACAACATTATCAGCTTGGTGGCAAATTTGACGGATCTCAGGTCATGAAATCTAAGATGCATCTGTTCCTCCACACTATACAGTATTCTGCCTTTATCCCTGTATTCTGTGTTCAAGTCTGACATTCCAAAATGAATCACTTCACACTTTTCCTGATTTGACATCATCTGCCACTTCTCAGCCCAGCTGGACATCCGGTCAATGTCCCATTGCAACCTCCAGCAGACATCCACACTATTCACTACTCCAGCAACCTTCGTGTCATTGGCAAACTTATTTACCCATTCCTTCACTCACACATCGAAGTCATTCACAAAATCACAACGAGCAGAGATCCTGTAACCTCTCCCTGCAGAAAACCACTGGTCACTGAGCTCCAGGCTGAATGCTTTCCATCTGTCATCACCCTCTGTCTTCTATGGGCCAGGAATTCTGTATCCAGACTGACAGGTTTCCCTGTATCCCATGCTCTGTACTTTCTCAAACAGCCACATTCTCAAAGGATTCAATAAGATTTGTGAGGCATGACATGCCCCTTACAAAGCCATGCTGACTGTCTCAATCAAAATATGGTTTTTCAAGGAATCATAAATCCTGTCTCTCAGAGTCCTCTCCGATAATCTGCACATCACAGACAGAAGACTGACAGGTCTGTAGTTCCCAGGATTATCTCTATTCCCTTTCTTGAACAACGCATGGCTGATTCACCTAACCTGCTCATCTTTGAACTGTGGGAGGAAATCGGACGAAACCCATGCAGACATGGAGACAATGTGCAAACTCCACACAGACAATCCAGCCTAGGGCTGGAATTGAAATCGTGTCCCTGGTGCTGTGCGGCAATAGTGCTAACCACTGAGCCACCGTGCTGCCCCATGTAACTCTCTAGACCACTGCTTCTGAACCTTGGTTCCTCAACATTAGGTTAGCTTCATTCTTCCTCTTGACTAGATGTTCTCCATCCCTTGGAATCTTGGCAAATGCTTTGCTGAAGTCCATGTAGACAACGTTGACTGCTCTGCCTTCATCTATCTCTTGGCCAACTCCTCAAAGAGTCAATCCGGTTTGTGAAATACTGTTTCCCACTCTTAAAGCCATGCTGACCATCTCTAATCAGCCCTTGCCTTTCCTTTCTCTCAGAATCTCCTCCAATAATTTCCCCATCACTGGGCTCAGGGGGCTGTAATTTCCTGGCTTTTCCCTGCAGCCCTTAAGAGATGGAACAGCATTAGGCACCCTCCAGTCTTTCAACATCTCACTGTGTCTGTTGATAATATAAATATCTCTGTTAGGGACACTGCAATCTCTTCCCTAGCTTCCCACAATATTCAAGGATCGACCTAATGAGCTGCCGAAGATTGATCTACCTTTATTTGTTTTAAGATGCCAGCACTTTCTCTTCTATGTTGAGGATTCTTTCCAAGGCATCGCTATTTATTTCCCCAAGTTCCCGAGCTTCCATGTCTTTCTCCACAGTAAATAATGACGACAATATTTTGTTTAATGATTCACCCACTCCTAATAGTTAAGTGGCCCTATTCTCTACCAAGTTACTCCTTAGCCCTTATTGAAACTTGTGTAAAGGCTTCTGATAATTCAAATAAACCATATCCTAGGTACAGCCACTCCTACACCCGTATCTACTCTGCCGTTTATACTCACACCAAAAAAAATACAATCCAACAGGCTCAAAACGACATTCTCTTTTTATAAAATGCGTTTCTAAGGGCCCAGTTATTGTTTATTGACATATCATTTCAAACACATTCCAGCTCCCGACTTACTGTCAGGCTAACATTGTGTGGTTTCAGACTGACAGCAGAAAGGGTTATGGGAGTTCTTGTTTCTCAATCTGAAAAAGGTAGCTTACAGTGTCAGCAGGTAATAGAGGCTTTGGAAATACGGAGGGTCATGGGGACTGAAGGCCGTTATGGAAATAGGGAGTGATGTGGGGACTGTATGAGATTATGGACATAGAGAATGCACTGGTGACTGAAGAACATTCTGGAGATAGGGAGTGCTGTTGGGATTGAAGGAGTTTACACAGATCAGCAGGATCATAGAGATTAGATTACTTACAGTATGGAAACAGGCTCTTCGGCCAAACAAGTCCACACCGACCCACCGAAGCGCACCGACCCAGACCCATTCCCTTACGTTTACCCCTGCACCTAACACTATGGGCAATTTAGCGTGGCCAGTTCAACTAAGTTGCACATTTTTTGACTGTGGGAGGAAACCGGAGCACCCGGAGGAAACACACACAGACACGGGGAGAATGTGCAAACTCCATGCAGTCAGTGGCCTGAGGCGGGAAACGAACCCGGGTCTCTGGCGCTGTGAGGCAGCAGTGCTAACCACTGTACGACCCATTAAGTTTGAAGAAGGTTTCTCTGAATGGGAGGGTCGTCGGGCCTGAATGAGATTATGGAGATAGGGAGGGTCGTGGGGACGTTTGGAGGTTATGGAGTTAAGGAGGTTTGTGGGGAATGATTCAGATTATATGGAAAGGAAGAGTCATGGGGACTGAAGGAGTTTCTGGAGATACGGAGGGCTGTGGGGACTGAAGGGGCTTAAAAATTGGGATGACTGTGGGGACTGAAGAAAGTTATGGAGACAGTAAGTCTTTTGAGAAGCACAGGAAAGAAGAGCAGGTATCAGCCATTTGACCACAGAGTCGGTCCCACCATTCAATATGATCAGGCATGATCATCTAACCCATCTAAGTATTCCTGCTTTCACATCTTACCCTGATATCATAGTGACTACTGGCATTTAGTGACAGAGCCGAGGGGAGTAAGTGGGACAGGGTTGTGTCTCACAGAGATAGGGAGGGTTTGGAAGCTGGAACAGGTGACAGTTACAGGGAAGGTTTTAACGATGGGAGGGCTTTACATGGATTTGGAGGAATGCAGGGATGGTACGTGGTAACTATCACAGGAAGGATTTGGGGAGCTCGATCTGAGACAGGTACAGCTGAGAACAGAAGTGATTCAAACAGTCAGGGCAGGCAGGGGCAAGGTAGGACTAATAAATTAGACTGCATTAATTTCAATGCAAGGGGCCTAACAGGAAAGGCAAATGAACTCAGGGCATGGTTAGGAACATGGGACTGGTATCTCATAGCAATTACAGAAACTTGACTCAGGGATGGGCAGGACTGGCAGCTTAATGTTCCAGGATACAAGTGCTACATGAAGGATACAAAGGGAGGCAAGAGAGGAGGGGGTGTGGCATTTTTAATCAGGGATAGCATTACAGCTGTGCTGAGGAATCATATTCCCAGAAATACATCCAGGGAAGTTATATGGGTAGAACTGAGAAATACGAAAGGGGTGATCACCTTATTGGGATTGTGTTGTAGACCCCCAATGGTCAGAGGGAAACGGAGAAACAAACTTGTAAAGAGAGATCAGCTATCTGTAAGAATAATAGGGTAGTTATGGTAGGGGATTTTAACTTTCCAAACATCGACTGCGATTGCCATAGTGTGAAAGGTTTAGATGGAGATGCATTTCTTACGTGTGTACAAGACAGTTTTCTCATTCAGTATGTGGATGCACCTACTACAGAAGGTGCAAAACATGACCTACTCTTGTGAAATAAGGCAGGGCAGGTGACTGAGGTGTCAGTGGGGGAGCACTTTGGGGCCAGCGACCATAATTCTATTCGTTTTAAAATAGCGATGGAAAAGGACAGACCAGGTCTAAAAGTTGAAGTTCTAAATTGAAGAAAGGCCAATTTTGACGGTATTAGGCAAAAACTTTCGAAAGCTGATTGGAGACAGATGTTCACAGGTAAAGGGACGGATGGAAAATGGGAAGCCTTCAGAAATGAGATGACAAGAATACAGAGAAAGTATATTCCGGTCAGGGTGAAAGCGAAGGCTGACAGGTATAGGAAATGCTGGATGACGAAAGAAATTGAGGGTTTGGTTAGGAAAAAGAAGGAAGCATAGGCCAGGTATAGATAGGATAGATCGACTGAATACTTAGAAGAGTATAAAGGAAGTAGGCGTATACTTAAGAGGAAAATCAGGAGGGCAAAATGGGGACACGAGATAGCTCTGGCAAATAGAATTAAGGAGAATCCAAAGGGTTTTTACAAATGTATTAGGGACTAAGGGTAACTAGGGAGAGAATAGGGGCCCTCACAGAGCAGTAAGGCAGCCTTTGTGTGGAGCCACAGAAAATGGGGGAGATACTAAATTAATATTTTGCATCAGTACTTACTGTCGAAAATGATATGGAAGATATAGACTGTAGGGAAATAGATAGTGACACCTTGCAAAATGCCGAGATTACAGAGGAGGAACTGCTGGATGTCTTGAAACGGTTAAATGTGGATCGATCCCCAGGACCTGATCAGTTGTACCCGAGAGCTCTGTGGGAAGCTCGAGAAGTGATTGTTGGGCCTTTTGCTGAGATATTTGTATCATTGATAGTCACAGGTGAGGTGTCGGAAGACTGGAGGTTGGCAAACATGGTGCCACTGTTTAAGAAGGGTGGTACAGACAACCCAGGGAACTATAGACCGGTGAGCCTGACCTCGGTGGTGGGCACGTTATTGGAGGGAATACTGAGGGAAAGGACGTACGAGTATTTGGAAAGGCAAGGACTGATTCGGGATTGACAAAATGGCTTTGTGCGTGGGAAATCATGTCTCAGAAACTTGATTGAATTTTTGGAAGAAATAACAAAGAATATTGAGGAGGGCAGATAAGTAGATGTGCTCTATATGGACTTCAGTAAGGCGTTTGACAAGGTTCCCCATGTAAGACTGATTAGCAAGGTTAGATCTCATGGAATACAGGGAGAGGTAGCCATTTGGATACAGAACTGGCTCAAAGGTAGAAGACAGAGGGTGGTGGCGGAGTGTGGTTTTTCAGACTGGAGGTCTGTGACCAGTGGATTGCCACAATGATCGGTGCTGGGTCCTCTACTGGGTTTGTAACTTACATAAATGATTTGTTTGCAAGCATAAGAGGTACAGTTAGTAAGCTTCCAGATGACACCAAAATTGGAGGTGTAGTGGACAGCGAAGAGGGTTACCTCAGATGACAACAGGATCTGGACCAGATGGGCTAATGCGCTTAGAAGTGGCAGATGGAGTTTCATTCAGATAAATGCGAGGTGCTGCATTTTGGGAAAGTGAATCTTAGCAGGACTTATCCACGTAATGGTAAGAACCAAGGGAGTGTTGTTGAACAAAGAGACCTTGGAGTACAGGTTCATAGCTCTTTGAAAGTGTAGTTGCAGGTAGACAGGTTAGTGAAGAAGGCATTTGATATGCTTTCCTTTATTGGTCAGAGTATTGAGTACAGGAGTTGGGAGGTCATGTTGCAGCTGTAAAGGACATTCGTTAGGCCACTGTTGGAATATTGTGTGCAATTCTGGTCTCCTTGCTATCAGAAAGATATTGTGAAACTTGAAAGGGTTCAGAAACGATTTACAAGGATGTTGCCAGGGTTAGAGGATCTGAGCTACAAGGAGAGGCTGAACAGGCTGGGGCAGCTTTCTCCTGGAGTGTCGGAGGCTGAGGGGTGACCTTACAGAGGTTTACAAAATTATGAGGAGCTTGTTTAGGATAAATAGACAATGCCTTTTCCCTTGGGTCGAGGAGTCCAGAACTATAGGGCATAGGTTTAGGGTGAGAGGGGAAAGATATGGAAGAGATCTAAAGGGCAACTTTTTCACACACAGGGTGGTACGTGAATGGAATGAGAGGCCAGAGGATGTGGCGGAGGCTGGTACAATTGCAACATTTAAGAGGCATTTGGGTGTGTATATGAATAGAAAGGGTTTGGAGGGATATGGGCAGGGTGGTGGCAGGTGAGACATTATTAGGTTGGGATATCTGGTCAGCAAGGACAGTCTGGGCCGAAGGGTCTGTTTCCGTGCTGTACATCTCTATGACTCTATGACTCATGGAGGTTATACAAATAAACTGTGTGGTCACGTCTGGAGTAGGTTAAAGGTATAAAGTCTTGTAGATTCTGAAGGAAATTACATCAATCGGGACCAGCAGAGTTTACAGAGACTGAGTGAGGTTTAGAGACAGGAAGAGTTCATAGTCATCATTAGAAATATAGAAACCAATTTATGAGAGAAGCAGGTTCACTCTGCTTTTTGCCCAGAGACAAGGAGAAGTCTAACAGCTGGAGGAGGTTACTACTGTACAGAGCCTGTTTGTTGTCGTGACGGGAAGGTTACAGAGATCATGAAGGTAGTAGGAGTTCAAAAAAGTCACCAAGACAGGGAGGTTTTTCAGGTCGTGAAAGGACTACACTGACCAGGATGGCTGAAGGAACTGAAGAGTGTGTTTTCACAGATAAGGAGAGATGTGACAGAACCCATGATTAAATACAAAGGCAGAGACATAGAGAGTTGTACTGGTATGATGAGCTGACATAGTTAGGCAGGATTGTAGGGGCTGATGGCGATAGGGGAAGTGGTATCTATGAAACAGACAATGGAGAAACTGACAGACATCGGGAGGGTTCTGTGGAACAGATGAATTTACAGACAAGATGGTGATAATGAAGCCTGAGAATTTTCTCATGTTCCTTGCCCAGCATTGTTCCTACATCATGCCCTCAGGGTCTGAATTAAAGTCCACTAACTCCCCCCTGTGCTGTTTACTGTGAGTGATCTTACCGGTGGAAGGATTTACTGAAGGCTCCAGATCTCACTCTCCATCCCTCTCTGGCTGACCAACTGTCTTCAATGTGGTGATGGACGAGACAGGAATTGGGAATTCTGCTGAGCCAGGGACATCAGGAATACCTACAGGAGACAGAGAAGTAGACAGAATGGGAAATTAGACTAATGCAGTGAAGATTACACATGGAGAATGGCACTGAGTCCCACAGAGATCTGGAAATTCCCAGTCTCCATCCATGGCCTGTGCAGTTGCTCTGGAGTGGAGAATGATGTTGGCTCAGGATCTGGAGTAGCTGCAAGAGCGACTGATACAAACTGCAATTAGACCCACTCATATGGAGAGAGACTGAGTGATATCAGCAGAGTGCAGGAATGTATCAGGATCACACAATGGTATCATCAGAAGTGGTTCTGACCAGTGAGCATATCTACCAGTACTCAGGGAGGTCTGAGCTATTTTATTGGGATAGGCTCCTCTGGCACCAGATTATGCAGTGTGCTATAAACGGACACAGATGAGGAGGGGGACAGATCTGAGATATAAAGGTTGAAATATTGGAACATCATGGAGATGTGAATGAAAACCAAAAGAAAGAATCAGTAAGGGACTGAGATTAATTAAAATACGACATTGTCAAACAGATTTGTGACAGAAAATTATTGGTTAAAATAAAGTAAATGCCATTTCCGCCCCTCACAATTCCTCATACACCACAAGTAACATCACTTACGCCCCTCACATCATCGCTGATGTCACACACTCAGTGACTTCCACGCGCCCCCGCCACTGCCGTGTTTGCCACCACTTCCGCCCCCACCAACGCCACTCACCTGCATTCTGCTGACACCACCCCCACCAACGCCACTCACCTGCATTCTGCTGACACCACCCCCAGGTCCCACCGTCACCATCCCTGCCCCCAGAACCCTGAGGGGAACACCACCCCTGCTCATGACTCCATCCCCATTCCCCATAACAACACACCCACTCCAGTTCCAGGCTCCGTCTCCTCCCCCAGCTCCACACCTACGCCTGGTCCCAGCTCCAAGTCCTGCCAATTTTTCATAATTCCTCCTGACCTCCCCCTCACTGAGGACGAATGATCAGTCCTCAGCAAATGCCTCACCTTTATCCCCCTCCGTCCACACATCAATGAATTTAATACACGCCGTGACATCGCACACTTCTTCCACCACCTCCGCCTCAGAGCTTACTTTTACAATGAAGACACCCGCCTATTTTCTGAGGACCTCTTTGCCGCCCTCCAATATACTCCATCCACTTGGACACCATGCGCTGGATTATTACCTGCCTTTGATTTCTTCATTTCCAACTTCCACTGAGACATTAACCACCTCAATCTATCTACCCCCTCCTCTACTCCATGCTATCACCCTCCACTTCCTCTGCTCCAATACCGACCTTACCATCAAACCAGCAGATAAAGGGGGTGCTGTGGTAGTGTAGTGCACTGACCTCTACACCGCTGAAGCCATGATGCCAACTCAAAGACACCTCCTCCTACCACCCCCTCTACAAAGATCCACCTCCTATCACCAACCGTCATCTCCTAGAGCATACAGAACCTCATCACCTCAGGAGGAGATCTCCTACCCACAGCTTCCAACCTCATACTCCGGGATACCCCACTGCCCGGTTCTACCTCCTTCCCAATATCCACAAGCCTGACCACCCTGGCCGATCCATTGTCTCAGCATGCTCGTACACCGCCGAACTTATGTCTGCCTACCTTGACATTGTCCTATTCCCCAGTCCAGGAACTACCCACCTTCATTCGAGACACCACTCACACCTTCCACTCCTCCAAGACTTCCGTTTTCCTGCCCCCAAAGCTTCATCTTCACAAAGGATATCCAAACCCTCTACACCTCCATCCACCATGACCAGGACCTCCAAGCCCTCCGTTTCTTCATCTCCCGACGTCCACTACATTACCCTTCCACCGATACTCTCATTCGTTTGGCTGAACTTGTCCTCACCCTTAACAATTTTTCCTTCAAATCCTCCCACTTCCTCCAGACCAAAGGGGTAGCCATGGGCACCCGTATGGGCCCCAGCTATGCCTGTCTCTTTGTTGCCGACGTAGAATAGTCCATCTTCCGTAGATGCAATGGCACCACTCCCCACTTCTTCCTCCGCAACATTGATGACTGCATTGGCGCCACCTCGTGCTCCCTCGAGGAGGTTGAACAATTCATCTACTTCACCAACGCATTCCACCCTGACCTTAAATTTACCTGGACCATCTCTGATAACTCCCTCCCCTTCTTGGACCTCTCCTTCTCCATTAATGACAACCGACTTGACACCGACAATTTTTACAAACCTACCAACTCCCACAGCTACATAGATTACACCTCTTCCCACCTACCGCCTGCAAAATTCCCAACCCCTATTCCCAATTCCTCCACCTCCGCCGTACCTGCTCCCAGGTGGGCCAGTTCCACCACAGAACACACCAGATAGCCTCCTTCTTTAGAGATTGAAATTTCCCTTCCCACGTGGTAAAAGATGCCCTCCAACGCATCTTGACCACATCCCGCACCTCCGCCTTCAAACCCCACCCCTACAACCATAACAAGGACGCCCCTGGTGGTCACCTTCCACTCTACCAAACTTCGCATAAACCAAATCATCCGCCGACATTTCCGCCACCTCCAAACGGACCCCACCACCAGGGACATATTTCCCTCCCCACCCCTCTCCACTTTCCGCAAAGACCATTCCCTCCGTGACTACCTGGTCAGTTCCACGCCCCCCAAAAACCCACCCTCCCTTCCTGGCACCTTCTCCTGCCACTGCAGGAATTGCAAAACCTGCACCCACACCTCTCCCCTCACCACCATCCAAGGCCCCATAGGAGCCTTCCACGTCCAACGTTTTACCTGCACATCCACCAATATCATTTATTGTATCCGTTGCTCCCGATGCCGTCTCCTCTACATTGGGGAGACTGGACACCTCCTAGCAGAGCACTTTAGGGAACATTTCTGGTACACCCGCACCAATAAGCCCCACCACCCTGTGACCCAACATTTCAACTCCCCATTCCACTCTGCCGAGGACATGCAGGCCCTGGGCTTCCTCCACCGCCACTTCCTCACCACCCGACGCCTGGAGGAAGAAAGCCTCACCTTTCGCCTCAGAACAGTTCAACCCCAGGGCATCAATGTGGACTTCACCAGTTTCCTCATTTCCCCTTGCCCCATCTCACCCCACCTCCAGCCTTCCAGCTCAGCACCGCCCTCATGACCTGTCCTAATGGCCTATCTCCCTTCCCACCTATCCATTCCACCCTCGTCTCTGACCTATCACCCACATCCCCACCCCCATTCACCCATTGTACTCTTTGCTACCTTCCCCCATCCTCCACTCTGACCTATCACCTTCTTCCCTACCCATTCACCTATTGTACTCTATGCTACTTTCTCCCCATCCCCACCCCCTCTTATTTATCTCCCCACTCTGCAGGCTCCCAGCCTCTGTTCCTGATGAAGGGCTTTTGCTCGAAACATCGATTTTCCTGCTCCTCGGATGCTGCCTGACCTGCCGTGCTTTTCCAGCACCACTCTAACCTAGACTTTGGTTTCCAGCATCTGCAGTTCTTGTTTTTACCTTATTGGAGGAGGAGACGACCGAGATAAGGCATGTTGTAGACACTGAAGCAGTTACAGCGATAGGGATGGTAGTCTGGTATGCAGTACATTTAAAATATGTGGAGGGACTATCGGGAAGGGAGGAGGTTACAGCGATAGGATCTGTTATAGGAATTAAAAATTCATGAAGACACTGGAACACAAGACGTGCCATAGATACACTGTTGCAGAGTAGTTAGTTTTAATATAACAGAACTTACATTGGGGTGGTGATTGAGCCTGGGGTTGTGTGTGTGTATTATACTCCCCTCCAGCACTGTATCTATGTCATGTTGTGTTCACAGATGTTTGGAGCCCTCTCATTGTTCTTTGCTCTGTGCACTGTGGGTGAACTTACTTCACTACAGGATTTATTGAAGGCTCCAGATCTCCTTTCCCTTTGTCTCTCTCTGGCAGACCAACTGCATTCAATGAGGTAATGGATGATCCACCCAGCAGCTGGGAAGGCTATTGAGTCATGAGTTTCCTGAGTACCTACAGGAGACAGAGAAATAGACAGAATGGGAAATTAAACAGATGCAGCGAGGGTTACACATGGAGAATGGCAGTGAGTTCCACAGAGATCTGGAAAATGGAGCGAAATTAATTAATAGTCTCAGATTGCTGGAAGATGTCAGGATCACACAATTGTGTCGGAAGAATGGGTTTAGCTTCATGATGCCCTGGTATGAGTGCTCACGGATGAGCACCCAGTGAGCAGGTGAAGTAATGGCCGAGTGGAATTATTGCGAGAGAATGTATCCAAAACCTCAGCTAATGTTCAGGGGAGGCAGGATTGAATCCCGCCATCTGAAAAGGAGACATTTGAAATCAATAATTTTAAAAATAATAATTAACAATCCACAAATAAGTATGAAACCATTACTGATGTACAACAAATCCAAACACTTGTCCTTTAAAGAAGGACATCTACCCATCCTGACATGGTCTGCACGACATCTCCACAGCAAAGTGTTTGCCTCTCAATTACCCTCTGAAATGGCTGAGCAAGTTACTCAGTTCAAGGGCAGCTAGGGCTGGGCAAGAAAGGCTGGTCAGCCAGAGCTTCACACATCCTATACCTGATTTTAAAAAAAACATCTATTAGGATTGTCCCCCTGGAACTGTGCTGGGAGCAGTGTCATGGCCAATCATGTCGGTAGGTTTATGGACAGGGCATTAAACTGACAGAGGATGCAGGTGAAAGGAGCTTTCCAAATCCAAAGGGAAAAGGTGAAGTAATGGAACAGCATGGGAATGTGGCTGAAGACAAGCAGAAAAGAACAGGATGGGACGGAGTTTAACTAAAATTGTACATCAGTGAATAGATTTGTGACAGAAAATTGTGGAAGAGAGTATATTATGTTTTTTTTTTAATGGACAACGTTGCTGCAATAAGGTCGATGGATTTGTGACACAGAGATAAAAGAGATTTAGACACCAGGGAGACATGGATACAGGCTGAACAAAAATATTCAGTGGTTCAGTCTTGTGCAAACTCAGGCAAAATGGGCAACGCTTACAATAATGGTTAACAAAGGCATTACAGAGAAAGCATTTGGCCTCAGATCATGAAGTAGAGTCAGTCTGAATGTAAATCCTGGCGACTACTTGCCAAGGACACAAGGAGCAGAACAGTTTTAGCCACCGAACAGCATTCCATTGCTCATCACTGCATTAAACAGGAACTCATTGGAATTTTTTAACAAAGGCATTGTGATAATTTTGGAAAACTTCAATATTTATATAATCTGGGTCAATCCCACGGTCAACATTGATATTGGAAGATGAGTTCGGTTATTTTTTTCTGTGTTTCTTTGGAAAACACATTGTGCAACTGTTAAGGGACATAACTATCGCAGAGTGACCGTGTAATGAAACTTAGTGAATGAGTAATGTCACCTGGAGAGATCCTTCGGGAAATTGTGATAAAGTGCAGTTTAAATAAACATAAAGTTTTAAAGTGAATCACAGAAATGACAAGCTACAACTAGAAACAAAAATAGCCAATTACATGAGTTTGAGAGGAGAACTGGCCAAGGTAAACAGGCTAAACAGACAGAAATATGTGCCTGGAAATGAACAGTGGAAAACATTTGAAGGGACAGTGTAAAACACTCAACAAAAGGACATTCCACTGAAACAGTAAAAACCTCAGCAAGAAATTCCCACTGATCCCTAACTCAGGACAAAAGGGATCATACTAGCTAAGGAGGCTGAGAAGATCACCAAAAAGTACTTAAAATCCTGAAGTGAGAGAGTGGTTTTGGAGTAAATGTTAATGGATTGCAATGGGTCTGCTCGCAGGAGGAGGGCTGTGGGAAGGGGAGCCACGGTCAGGGTTCATTGACACGATAGGAACAGGGAGAGGTGAAGGTGCTGGAGATGGTGAGAGTGTTACAGAGAGTGGTCAGGGTGTTACAAAGCCAGGACGGATTGCTGAAGCTGGAGGAGTTTGCAGAGGTAGGGAGGGACATAGGTATTTTTAGTTATTCATTCATGGGATGTGGGTCTCACTGCCTGGAACAACGTTTTTTGACCCCTCTGCAAATTACTGAGAATGTAGCTCAGAGTCAGCCATATTGCTGTGGGTCTGGAGTCACATGTCGGCCAGACCAGGTTAGAATATTTGATGTCCTTCCCGAAAGGAGATTAGTGAAGAAGGAGGCTTTCCTAAGGTTGAGGAAACAGGGTTCAGACAGAGCAGTGGAGGGATACAGGATAGCCAGAAGGGACCTGAAGAAAGGGATTAGGAGAGCTAAGAGAGGGCATGAAAACTCTTTGGCGGATAAGATCAAGGATAACCCAAAGGCATTTTATGCGTATGTGAGAAACATGAGAATGACGAGAACGAGGTTAGGTCCTATCAAGGACAGTAGTGGGAGACTGTGTATTGAGTCGTAAGAGATAGGAGAGGTCTTGAATGAGTACTTTTCTTCAGTATTTACGAATGCGAGGGACCGTATTGCTGAAGAGGAGAGTGTGAAACGGACTGGTAAGCTAGAGGAGATACTTGTTAGGAAAGAAGATGTGTTGGACATTTTGAACAACTTGAGGATAGACAAGTCCCCCGGGCCTGATGGGATATATCCTAGGATTATGTGGGAAGCAAGAGAGGAAATTGCAGTACTTGGCAATGATCTTTTCATCTTCACTGTCAACGGGGGTGGTACCAGGGGACTGGAGAGTGGCAAATGTTGTGCCCCTGTTCATAAAAGGGAATAGGGATAACCCCGGGAATTACAGGCCAGTTAGTCTTACTTCGGTGGTAGGTAAAGTAATGGAAAGGGTACTGAAGGATAGGATTTATGAGTATCTGTAAAGGCACTGCTTGATTATGGACAGCCAGCACAGATTTGTGAAGGGTAGGTCTTGCCTTACAAGCCTGATTGAATTCTTTGAGGAGGTGACCAAGCATGTGGATGAGGGTAGAGCAGTGGATGTAGTATACATGGATTTTAGGAAGGCATTTTATAAGGTTCCCCATGGTAGGCTTATGTGGAAAGTCAGGAGGCATGGGACAGAGGGAAATTTGGCCAATTGAATAGAAAACTGGCTAACCGGTCGAAGTCAGAGAGTGGTGGTAGATGGTAAATATTCATCCTGGAGCCCAGTTACAAGTGGAGTTAGGCAGGGATCAGTTCTGGGTCCTCTGCTGTTCGTAAATTGTATTAATGACTTGGATGAGGGAGTCGAAGAGTGGGTCAGTAAATTTGCAGACGATACGAAGATTGTGATGCAGAACTGGGCTGAGGAGTGGCAGATGGAGTTCAACCCTGCCAAGTGTGAGGTTGTCCACTTTGGAAAGATAAATAAGAATGCGGAATACAGGGTCAACGGTAGGGTTCTTAGTGAGGTGGAGGAACAGAGGGATCTTGGGGTCTATGTTCATAGATCTTTGAAGGTTGCCACTCAGGTGGATAGAGCTTGTAAGAAGGCCTATGGTGTATTAGCATTCATTAGCAGAGGGATTGAATTCAAGAGTCTTGAAGTGATGTTGCAGCTGTACAGGACTTTGGTTAGGCCACATTTGGAGTACTGTGTGCAGTTCTGGTCGCCTCACTTTAGGAAAGATGTGGAAGCTTTAGAGAGGGTGCAGAGAAGATTTACCAGGATGTTGCCTGGATTGGAGAATAGGTCGTACGAGGATAGGTTGAGAGTGCTAGACCTTTTATCGTTGGAACGGCGAAGGATGAGGGGTGACTTGATAGAGGTTTATAAGATGATCAGAGTAATAGATAGAGTAGACAGTCAGAAATTTTTTTCCTATGTACAACAGAGTGTTACAAGGGGACATAAATTTAAGGTGAAGGGTGGAAGGTTTAGGGGAGATGTCAGGGGTGGGTTCTTTACCCAGAGAGTGGTGGGGGCATGGAATGTGCTGCCTATGGGACTGGTAGAGTCAGGATCTTTGGTGACCTTTAAGCGGCAATTGGATAGGTACATGGATGGGTGCTTAAGCTAGGACAAATGTTCGGCACAACATCGTGGACCGAAGGGCCTGTTCTGTGCTGTATTGTTCTATGTTCTATGTCCTATGTTCTATGAACTAGTTGAGTTCTTCCTACTGATCAACAATGTTTTAATGGTGGCCCCACCAATGTCTTTTACAGCCACAACATGACATCCCAACTCTTACTCTTAATGCTCTCCCCAATGAAGGTAACCACCCCAAACGCCTGCTTCACCAGCCTGTCTACCTGTGACACCACATTCAAAGAACTGTGTACCTGGGTCACTGGATCTCTGACTGAAAACACTACCCAGGGCCCGAATATTAACTGTACAAGTCCCACCCTGGTTTGTTACACCAAAATGGAACACCTCACATTTATCTAATTAAACTCCATCTGCTATTCTTCAGCCCACTATCCCAGTCTACTGTTCGTCCGGTTGTATCATAGATAACTTTCTTCACTGTCCACTTTACCACCAATTTCAGTGTCATCCAAAACAATTACTTACCAGGAAACCAATATTCCCATCCAAACCATTTATCCAAATGACAAACTACAGTGGACCCACTACACCGCTGGCCACATGCCTCCAGTCAGAAAAACAACATGTCTCCCACCACCCTCTGTCTCCAACCATCAAGCAAATTTTGTAACCAGTTCACTAGCTCTTCCTGAATGCCATATCCTTTTACACTGATCTGAGCTTATTACCCACTTTAACAGACAGAACACAGAACGCAGAACAGTGGCCATGATTTCGTTCCAACCTTTTATCCAACTGTAAGATCAAAGTATACTACATACCCTTCATTTTACTAATATCCATGTCTCTGCGCAAGTGTCCATTAAATGTCCCAGATGTGTCTAATTTTACTACCACCATTGACAGTCCATTCAACCATCTATCATTCTCTATCCTCTGATCCATCCTCCATTCACCTTAAAATTATGCCGCCTTGTAATAGCTATTTATGCCATAGGAAGAAAAGTCTCTGACTATTCACTCTCTCTGTGCCTCTTATCGTCTTGTTCACCTCCACAAAGTCGCCCCGCCCCCTTCTTCACTCCAATGAAAAAGCCTTAGCTCCCTCAACCTTTTTTCGTAAGAACTGCCCTCCATTACAGGCAGCAGCCTGGTAAATCTCCTGTGTACGCTCTCTAAAACTTGCACAGCATTCCTGTAAACAGGGGACCAGAACTGAACGCAATATTCCAAGTGTGGTCTCACCAGGACGCTATAAATATGCAATAAAACCTCACGGCTCATACAATCAATCCCCTTCTAAGGAAAGCCAATACAACATATGTCTTTTTAACAACCCTACCAACGTGCGTGGCGATTTTGAGGGATCTATGGACACGGACCCCATGATCTCTCTGTTCCTCCGCACTGCCAAGTATTCTGTCTTTCACCCTGTATTCTGTATTCAAATTCGACCTTCCAGAATGAATCACTTCACACTTTTCCAGATTGGACTCCATCTGCCACTTCCAGCCCAGCTCTGCGTCCGGTCAATGTCCCATTGCAACCTACAACAGCCCTCCACATTCCCCACCACTCCAACTACCTTCATGTTATTGGCAAACTTACTAACCCACTCTCCAACATCCACATCAAAGTCATTTACAAAATTCACAGAGAGCAGAGTCCCAGAGCCGATTGTTACAGAACACCACTGGTCACTGAGCTCCAGGCTCAATACTGTCCATCTGCTGCCACCCTTTGTCTTCTCTAGGCCATCCAATCCTGTATCCAGACAGACAGATTTCCCTGCATCCCAATTTTCCTTCTTTTCTGAATGAGCCATCAACATATTCTGCCATATCCTCAAAGAATTAAATTGTGAGGATCACCTGACCCCTAATTTAACTATGGTTTTCCAAGTAGTCATAAATCCTGTCTTTAGAGTCCTCACCAATAATCTGCACACCATAGACATTCGACCAAATCTGTAATTCCCAGAATTCTAACTCCGTAACATGGCTCGGACTTTACAAATCTTCCCTCCTCTGCCATGTTCCTCAGAAGGGCACTGGAGGGTGTTGGGGGTTACAGAGATAGAGAGGGATATCAGGACAGGAGGGTTTTGCAGACATTAGGAGGTTTGCAGTGCTAAAAGGAGGCATCAGTAATTGTGAGGTTTCATGGTGATGAAGGCATTTGAGGAGGGAGGATTGTAGGGGAATGAGAGGTTTAACAGTTTAGGTGTTTTGTTAGGACTGCAAGTGGTTACTGAGTTGGGGAGGGTGTAAGCACTGGTGGATATTACATAAACATGTGGTTTTGGTTGCAATGGCAGGAAGAGGATTCAGCAAGCTGGAGAGTATGGGGTCTGAAAGAGGTTACACAAATGGGAAGAGTTGTCAGAGGTGGAGGTGTTTACAGAGACAACAATGGCCTGATCTGGAGCAGAGGACCCAGGTTGCGAGGGATGTGGGGACTGGAGGTGCTTTCACAGGTAGGGAGGACCATAGACCTACAGGAGGTTACAGAAATGTGGAGAGCTGTAGGACTGACAGGGGTTCATGGAGTTGGGAATGTTGGGAGGGATGGAGAAGTGTACAGGGATAAGGATGTTTGTAGGACAGGGCTGGATCACAGTCAGGGACTGTTTTAGGGAGCTGAGCAGATTACAGAGATAAAGATGTTTGTATCGACTGGAAGAACAAACAGAGATATGCAGGGTAGTCGTGACTGAAGATGTGTATAGACATAGGAAGGCTTAGGTTCTGGGGGTTATGGAGCCTGTGGAATCTGGATTTTCAGAGACTGGGATAACAATTTTGGTCAGAGACAGTTTCACAGATAAGGGAGCTTAGCACAAACAGGAGGAAGTTGTAGGGGAGGGTGGCGTTTAAACAGATAGTGGTGTAAGAGCTGGACAAGGTTATGAAGATGGGTAGATGGTGGACACACAGGACGAGATTACATTGACATGGGGATGATAGTGACAGGAGGGTGTTAAATAGGTAGTGGGTTTTGTAGGGACTGGATTGGGAGAGGCACAGGCATGGAGTGAGTTCGACAGATCAGGAATACTGCAGAGACCTGAGAGGATTACACTGATAGGGATGGTGGTCGGGTCTCCACAGACTATTGGTGTTTAGGGAATGGAAGAGATTTGGTAGATAGGGAGGGATGTAAGAGCTGCAGGAGCTTATGGAGAGTGGAAGAGTTGGAGCAATTTGCAGAGGTAGGTTTCTCAGACAGGAGTAGGTTACAGATAGTGAGGGTTGTGTGGTCTGAGTAAGTCAAAAAAAGAAGAGTTTTCGCGTCTGGAAGAAGTTACACTGACAGGGACAGTTGAAGAGACTGAAGCAAAAATGCATGGAGAAGGTTACACAGATATACACTGATCTTACACAGAGGTGAGTAGGGACTGAAGGTGAATACACAGACATGGAGGATTGTATTGTTAGACGGAGCCGAGAGGGATAGGCACCGGTGTAGGGATTTACACAGATAGAGAAGGTTGTGTTTTTGGAGAAGGCTGCAATGATACAGACAGTGTTAGGGAGTGTTCAGTGGACTACAGAGGAGCTCAGAGAGAATGTATTATGGGGAGTGGAGGAGATTACAGACACAGAGATGGCTGTCGGGTTGAAAAGAGCTTCGACAGATCCTCAGTGCTGTAAGGCTGGAGGGAGATTATAACAGTGAGTGTTGCCAAGACTTAATTACTTCACTGAAATAGAGCAGGTCTCAGCACCTAACTGTCAAAGGGAAGTTGAGACAGTCCAGATGAGTTTTCAGAGATACAAATGTATTTGGGAGTTTCAAGAGGGAACAGTGATTGGGAGTGCCATACCAAATGGTAATAGTTATAGGGAGGGTTCTAAAAGCAGGAAGAAGTGACAGACATATCGATCTTTGTAAGGACTGGAGAAGCTTACATAATCAAGGGGTGTTTTAGAGTCTGGAGGAGATTACAGTGTTAAGGAGAATATTGGGGATAAGGCAAGGTATAAGAGATGGGGATGGTTGACAGGGCTGGACAATAACCTGAATAGAATCGCCATAGTGTGCAACCAGGCCATTCGGCCCAACCAGTCCATTCCAAAACTCTGAAGAGCATCTGACCCAGACCCACCCCTCTACCTATACATTAAACTCTGCATTTCTCGTGGTGAACTTACTTAAACCATAAATTCCCGAATACCACAGTCAACTTATGATGGCCAATTCACTGATGGTGCAAATTTTGGACACACACACACACACACACACACACACAGTAAGGGAGCGACACGCAAACGCACACAGTGAGGGAGATACCCGCAGACACACAGCGAAGGAAGAACATGCACACACACACGGTGAGGGAGATACCCGCAGACACACAGCGAGGGAAGGACACACACGCAAATCGAGGGAGGGAAACATACAGCGAGGAAGCGACACACACACACAGCGAGGCGGGACACGCACTCACACAGTGAGGGAGGGGCACGCACACACGCAGCGAAGGAGGGACACACATACAGAGTGAGGGAGGGACACGCACACACAGCGAGGGAGGGACACGAACACACACAGTGAGGGAGGGACACGCACACAGATAGCAAGGGAGGGACACGCACACACAGCTAGGAAGGGACACACACACGAGGGAGGGACACACAGACACAGCGACGGAGGGAGGGACACGCACACACAGCTAGGAAGGGGCGCACACACCGAGGGAGGGACACACACACACAGAGTGAAGGAGGGACACGCACACAGCAAGGGAGACACACACACACACACACACACACACAGCGAGGGAGGGACACACACACACACAGCGAGGGAGGGACACACAGCGAGGGAGGGACACACACACACACACACAGCAAGGGGGGACACGCACACACACACACAGCGAGGCAAGGACACGCGCACACACCGAGGGAGGGACACACACACACAGAGTGAAGGAGGGACACGCACACACAGCTAGGAAGGGACACACACACGAGGGAGGGACACACAGACACAGCGACGGAGGGACAAGCACACACACAGCGAGGGGGATATGCACACACATAATGAAGAAGGGACACGCACACACACAGCAAGGGGGGACGCGCACACACACACAGCGAGGCAAGGACACGCGCACACACCGAGGGAGGGACACACACACACAGAGTGAAGGAGGGACACGCACACAGCAAGGGAGACACACACACACACACACACACACAGCGAGGGAGGGACACACACACACACAGCGAGGGAGGGACACACAGCGAGGGAGGGACCCGCACGCACACACAGCGAGGGAGGGACACACACGCGCACACAGCGAGGGAGGGACACGCACACACACACAGCGAGGGAGGGACACACACACACACAGCGAGGGAGGGACACACACACACACACACAGCGAGGGAGGGACACACACACACAGCGAGGGAGGGACACACACACACACACACAGCGAGGGAGGGACACACACACACAGCGAGGGAGGGACACACACACACACACACAGCAAGGGGGGACGCGCACACACACACACAGCGAGGCAAGGACACGCGCACACACCGAGGGAGGGACACACACACACAGAGTGAAGGAGGGACACGCACACAGCAAGGGAGACACACACACACACACACACGCAGCGAAGGGACACACACACACAGCGAGGGAGGGACACGCACACACTCACACAGCAGGGAGGGACACACAGGCACAGTGAGGGATTGACACGCATGCATACATAAACACACAGCGAGGGAAGGACACACATACACTGCAAGAGGGACACACAGCAAGAGTGGCTCAAACACAGCGAGGGAGGGACACGCGCAAGCACACAAACACAGACACAGACAGTGAGAGTGGGACACGCACACACACAACCAGGGAGGGACATGCACACACAGCCAGGGAGACAAACACACACACACACACACACACAGAGGGAGGGAAGGACATGCACATACACAGCGGGGGAGGAATATACACAAACACACAGAGCGAGAGAGGGACATGCACATAAACAACAAGGGAGGGACACCTACACACACAGGGAAGGAGGGACTAGCAGACACACGGCGAGGGGGAGGGAATGAGCACAGAAATTGAGAGGGGGCACGCACACACAGCGAGAGGGGACACGCACAGACACGGTGAGGGAGGAACACACGCACACACAGCAAGGGGGGACAGGCACTCACACAGCGAGGGGCGATGCGGACACATAATGGTGGGGATATGCACAAAGAGCCAGGGAGGGACACACACTCACAGAGCGAGGAAGTGACACGCGCACACACAGCAAGAGGCGCACACACACACGCACAAAGCAAGGGAGGGATACACACACATACACACAGACACACAGCAAGGGAGGGACACACACGCACAGTGTGGGTGTGACACGCATATACACACACACACGCAGTGAGGGAAGGACACTCACATACACTGTAAAAGGGTCACACATACTCACAGCAAGAGGGGACACGTACACGCAGCGAGGGATGGACACGCTCATGCTCAAGCACACAAACACAGACACACAGTGAGAGAGGGGCACGCACACACACAGCCAGTGAGGGACATGGACACACACATGCACACCAAGAGGGACACACACACAACTACACAGATCAAGGGGAACACGCAGCGAAGGGATACACACACATAGACACAGCGAGGGAAGGACATGCACGCGCACATACACAGAGAGTGAGTGACACACACACACAGAGCGAGGGAGGGATACACACACAGAGAGGGAGGGACACGCAGAGACACGCAGCGAGGGAGGGAGCATGGACACACACAGCAAGGGAGCGACATGCACACACACCGCGAGGGGGAGGGCATGTGCACACAAATTGAGAGGGGGAACACACACGCAAAGCGAAGGAGGGACACGCAAATACACAGGCAGTGAGGGGAACACAGGCAGACACACCGCGTGGGAGGGAAACACACACACTGCGAGGGACGGGGACACACACACGTAAAGTGAAGGAGGGACACGCACACATACACACACACACACACAAACACAGAGCAAGGGAGAGACACTCACACACAGCGAGGGAGGGGCAAACAAACACCTACGGTGAGGGGAATACACGCAGACACACAGCGGGGGAGGGACACGCACAAACATTGCAAGGGAGGGACAAGCACACACATGTCGAGGGGGAGGGCATGTGCACAGAAATTGAGAGGGTGCACGCACACACAGCGAGAGGGGACACACAGACATGCAAGGGTGGGACACACGCACACAGCAAGCTGGTCACACACTCACACACACAAGGGACGGACACACACACGCAAAGCGAGGGAGGGACACGCACACATATACACACACAAACACAGAGCAAGGGAGGGACACGTGCACACACAGCAAGGGATGGACACGCACAGCGAGGGAGCGATACACAAACACACACAGTGAGGGGGTTGCCCGCAGACACACAGCGAGGGAGGGACACACATACAGACACACACAGCGAGGAGGGACATACACACACATAGCGAGGGAGGGACACGCATAAGCACAGCGAGGGAGGGATATGCGCACAACATACAGTGAGGGGTTTACCCGCAGACACACAGCGAGGAAGGGACACACACACACATGCACAGCGAGGGAGGGACACATACACACATGCAGCGATCGAGAGACACACACACAGCGAGGGAGGGACACACACACACACACACACCGAGGGAGGGACACGCGCACGCGCACACACACACACACACACACACACATAGAGCGAGGGAGGGAAGGACATGCACACACAGCGTGGGAGAGGCACGCAAGCATAGCGAGGGAAGGACATGCACACACACAGCGAGGGAGGGACACACACAAAGACACACAGCGAGGGAGGGACACCTTCATACACAGCAAGGGAGGGACACACACACACAGGGCAGGAGGGACAAGCACACACATGGCGAGGGGTAGGGCATGTTTACAGAAATTGAGAGGGGATATGAACACACAGCAAGAGAGGACACGCACAGACACGGCAAGGGAGGGACACGCACACATAGCGAGGGGGGACATGCACTCACAGCGAGGGGAGAAGCGCACACACAGAGGGGATATACACAAAGAGCAATGGAGGGACACACACACACACACACAAGGGACACACACACACAAGGGACACACACACACACGCAACGAGCAAGGGAGTGACACGCGCACACAGAGCAAGAGGGAGACACACACAAAGCGAGGATGGGATACGCACACATACACACAATTAAGGGGATAAAAACAGACACACGGCAAGGGAGGACACGCACACACACAGCGAGGGACGGAAATGCACACACACAGCAAGGGAGGACATTCACACACAGCGAGGGAGGGACATACACAAACACACAGAGTGAGAGGGAAACGCACATAACCAGCAAGGGAGCGACACGCATACACACAGGGAAGGAGTGACACGCAGACACACGGCGAGGGGGAGGGCATGTGCACAGAAATTGAGCGGGGGCACGCACACACAGCGAGAGGGGACACGCACAGACATGGCGAGGGAGGGACACGCACACACAGCAAGGGGGGACAGGCACTCACACAGCGAGGGGCGATGCGGACACAATGGTGGGGATATGCACAAAGAGCAAGGGATGGACACACACTCACAGAGCGAGGGAGTGACACGCGCACACACAGCAAGAGGCACACACACACACAAAGCAAGGGAGGGACAAGCACACACACACAGCAAGGGAGGGACACGCACAGTGTGGGAGTGACACGCATACACACACACACATACAGCGAGGGAAGGACACTCAAATACACTGTAAAAGGGTCACACATACTCACAGCAAGAGGGGACACGTACACACAGCGAGGGATGGACACGCTCATGCTCAAGCATACAAACACAGACCCACAGCGAGAGAGGGGCACGCACACACAAAGCCAGTGAGGGACATGGACACACACACACACACACACACACACACACACACACACACACACAGCAAGAGAGGGACATGCGCACACACAGTGAGGGATGGACACGCTCATGCTCAAGCACACAAACACAGACCCACAGCGAGAGAGGGGCACGCACACACACAGCGAGGGGGGAGATACATGATCACACAACTAGGGAGGGCCAAGCACACACACGCACACCAAGAGGGACACACACATACATACACAGAGCAAGGGGGGGAATTCACACATACACAGCGAGGGAGGGACACACCCACACACAGTGAGGAGGGACACACACACACACACACACACACACACACACAGAGCAAGGGAGGGACAGGCACACACACAGCGAGGGAGGGACACACCCACACACAGTGAGGAGGGACACACACACACAGAGCAAGGGAGGGACACGTACACAAACCGCAAGGGGGGACGTACACACACACACACAGAGCAAGGGAGGGACAGACACACACACAGCGAGGAAGGGACACACACAGAGCGAGGGAGGGACACACAGCGAAGGTACACACACACACAGACACAGCGAGGGAAGGACATGGACATACAGTGAGGGAAGGACATGCACGCGCACATACACAGAGAGTGAGGGACACACACACAGAGTGAGGGCGGGACACACACAGAACGAGGGAGGGACACGCTAAGACACGCAGCGAGGGAGGGAGCACAGAAATTGAGAGGGGGCACACACACGCAAAGCGAGGGAGGGACACGCACAAATACACACATAAACACACATCGATGGAGGGACACACACAAATATACACACACACACACACACACACATATACACACACACACACACACACATCGCGATGGAGGGACATGCACATACACACGGCTAGGGAGGGACACACACAAAGCAAAGGAGGGACACGCAAACACACACACAGTGAAGGGGATACACCCAGACACACAGCGAAGGAGGGGCACACACACAAATAGCGAGTGAGGGACACGCAGTGAAGGGGGGACACACAAATACATACAGTGAGGATGTGACATGTACACACATACACACACACACATACACACACACAGCGAGGGAGGGACTTGCTGAGACACGCAGCGAGGGAGGGACACGTGCACACACAGCGAGGGAGGGACACACACACACAGGGAAGGAGGGACAAGCAGACACACGGCGAGGGGGATGGCATGTGCACAGAAATTGAGGGGGGCACGGACACACAGCTAGATGGCACCGATGGACACGCACACACAGTAAGGGGGGACAGACACTCACACAGCGAGGGGCGATATGGACACACAATGGTGGGGATACGCACAAAGAACAAGGGAGGGACACACACATACAAAAGGTACGGACACACACTCACAGAGCGAGGGAGTGACACACGCACACACAGCAAGAGGCGCACACACACACGCACAAAGCAAGGGAGGGACACGCACACATACACACAGACACACAGCAAGGGAGGGACACACACACACATACACAGAGCAAGGGGGGAGACTCACACATACACAGCAAGGGAGGGACACACACATACACAGCAAGGAAGGGGCACACACACAAGCAGCGAGGGAAGGACACTCACATACACTGTAAAAGGGTCTCACATACTCACAGCAAGAGGGGACACGTACATACAGCGAGGGATGGCCACGCTCATGCTGAAGCACACAAACACAGACACACAGCGAGAGAGGGGCACGCACACACAAAGCCAGTGAGGGACATGGTCAGACACAAACACACACACACACACACACACACACACAGCAAGAGAGGGACACACGCACACACAACGAGGGGGAGACACATGCTCACACAACGAGGGATGGCCAAGAACACACGCACACCAAGAGGGACACACACACACACAAAGCAAGGGGGGAAACTCACACATGCACAACGAGGGAGGGACACGCACACACAGCAAGGGGGGACAGGCACTCACACAGCGAGGGGCGATGCGGACACAATGGTGGGGATATGCACAAAGAGCAAGGGATGGACACACACTCACAGAGCGAGGGAGTGACACGCGCACACACAGCAAGAGGCACACACACACACAAAGCAAGGGAGGGACAAGCACACACACACAGCAAGGGAGGGACACGCACAGTGTGGGAGTGACACGCATACACACACACACATACAGCGAGGGAAGGACACTCACATGCACTGTAAAAGGGTCACACATACTCACAGCAAGAGGGGACACGTACACACAGCGAGGGATGGACACGCTCATGCTCAAGCATACAAACACAGACCCACAGCGAGAGAGGGGCACGCACACACAAAGCCAGTGAGGGACATGGACACACACAAACACACACACAGCAAGAGAGGGACACGCGCACACACAGCGAGGGATGGACACGCTCATGCTCAAGCATACAAACACAGACCCACAGCGAGAGAGGGGCACGCACACACAAAGACAATGAGGGACATGGACACACACACACACACACACACACACAGCAAGAGAGGGACACGCGCACACACAGTGAGGGATGGACACGCTCATGCTCAAGCACACAAACACAGACCCACAGCGAGAGAGGGGCACGCACACACACAGCGAGGGGGGAGATACATGATCACACAACTAGGGAGGGCCAAGCACACACACGCACACCAAGAGGGACACACACATACATACACAGAGCAAGGGGGGGAATTCACACATACACAGCGAGGGAGGGACACACCCACACACAGTGAGGAGGGACACACACACACACACACACACACACACACACAGAGCAAGGGAGGGACAGGCACACACACAGCGAGGGAGGGACACACCCACACACAGTGAGGAGGGACACACACACACAGAGCAAGGGAGGGACACGTACACAAACCGCAAGGGGGGACGTACACACACACACACAGAGCAAGGGAGGGACAGACACACACACAGCGAGGAAGGGACACACACAGAGCGAGGGAGGGACACACAGCGAAGGTACACACACACACAGACACAGCGAGGGAAGGACATGGACATACAGTGAGGGAAGGACATGCACGCGCACATACACAGAGAGTGAGGGACACACACACAGAGTGAGGGCGGGACACACACAGAACGAGGGAGGGACACGCTAAGACACGCAGCGAGGGAGGGAGCACAGAAATTGAGAGGGGGCACACACACGCAAAGCGAGGGAGGGACACGCACAAATACACACATAAACACACATCGATGGAGGGACACACACAAATATACACACACACACACACACATATACACACACACACACACATCGCGATGGAGGGACACGCACATACACACGGCTAGGGAGGGACACACACAAAGCAAAGGAGGGACACGCAAACACACACACAGTGAGGGGGATACACCCAGACACACAGCGAAGGAGGGGCACACACACAAATAGCGAGTGAGGGACACGCAGTGAAGGGGGGACACACAAATACATACAGTGAGGATGTGACACGTACACACATACACACACACACATACACACACACAGCGAGGGAGGGACTTGCTGAGACACGCAGCGAGGGAGGGACACGTGCACACACAGCGAGGGAGGGACACACACACACAGGGAAGGAGGGACAAGCAGACACACGGCGAGGGGGATGGCATGTGCACAGAAATTGAGGGGGGCACGGACACACAGCTAGATGGCACCGATGGACACGCACACACAGTAAGGGGGGACAGACACTCACACAGCGAGGGGCGATATGGACACACAATGGTGGGGATACGCACAAAGAACAAGGGAGGGACACACACATACAAAAGGTACGGACACACACTCACAGAGCGAGGGAGTGACACGCGCACACACAGCAAGAGGCGCACACACACACGCACAAAGCAAGGGAGGGACACGCACACATACACACAGACACACAGCAAGGGAGGGACACACACACACATACACAGAGCAAGGGGGGAGACTCACACATACACAGCAAGGGAGGGACACACACATACACAGCAAGGAAGGGGCACACACACAAGCAGCGAGGGAAGGACACTCACATACACTGTAAAAGGGTCTCACATACTCACAGCAAGAGGGGACACGTACATACAGCGAGGGATGGCCACGCTCATGCTGAAGCACACAAACACAGACACACAGCGAGAGAGGGGCACGCACACACAAAGCCAGTGAGGGACATGGTCAGACACAAACACACACACACACACACACACACACACACACAGCAAGAGAGGGACACACGCACACACAACGAGGGGGAGACACATGCTCACACAACGAGGGATGGCCAAGAACACACGCACACCAAGAGGGACACACACACACACAAAGCAAGGGGGGAAACTCACACATGCACAACGAGGGAGGGACACGCACATACACAGCAAGGGAGGGACACACACACAGTGTGGGTGTGACACGCATACACACACACACAGACACACACGCAGCGAGGGAAGGACACTCACATGCACTGTAAAAGGGTCACGCATACTCACAGCAAGAGGGGACACGTACACACAGCGAGGGATGGACACGCACATGCTCAACCACACGAACACAGACCCACAGCGAAAAAGGGGCACGCACACACACAGCCAGTGAGGGACATGGACACACACAAACACACACACACACACACACACACAGCGAGGGAGGGCCACACACACACATGCACAGCAAGAGGGACACACACAAACACACACACACACACACACACACACAGCGAGGGAGGGCCACACACACACATGCACAGCAAGAGGGACACACACACACACAGAGCAAGTGGGTAACTCACACGCACACAGCAAGGGAGGGACACACACACACTGACACAGAGCGAGGGAGGGACACACACACACACACACACACACAAAACGAGATAGGGACACACCCACACACAGTGAGGAGGGACACAGAGAGAGAGAGCAAGGGAGGGACACACACACACACACAGCAAAGGGGGATGTACACACACAGCGAGGGAGAACACACACACACACACACAAACACAAAGCGAGGGAGGGACACGCACACATACACACAGTTAAGGGGAGACACGCAGACACACAGCTAGGTTGGGACACACAGACACACAGTGAGAGAGTGACACTCACATCCACATCAAGAGGGACACATACTCACAGCACGAGGGGGTCACGCACACACACACACAGAGCAAGGGAGAGAAGGACATGCACACACAGCGTGGGAGGGACACGCACACACAGCGTGGGAGGGACACGCACAGACAGCAAGGGGGCACATGCACTTACACACGCACAGCAAGAGGGACACACACACACACAAACGGGGCGAAACTGACACATACACAACGAGGGACACGCACACACACACAGCGAGGGAGGGGCACACACATACACAGCAAGGGAGGCACACGCACACACACAGACAACGAGGGGCGACACGCACACCCACAGCGAGGCGGAGACACGCACACACACAGCGAGGGGGGGACACGCACACACACAGCGATGGGGGGACAAGCACACACACAGCGAGGGAGGGACACGCACACACACAGTGAGGGAAGGACACGCACACACACAGTGAGGGAGGGACACGCACACACACAGTGAGGCAGGGACACGCACACACACAGTGAGGGAGGGACACGCACACACACAGTGAGGCAGGGACACGCACGCACACAGTGAGGGAGGGACACGCGCATGCGCCGCCACAAAATTACGGACACCCACAGCGAGAGAGGGACACGAACACACAGCCAGGAAGGGACATGCATACACAATGAGGGAGGGACACACACGAACACACAGAGCAAGAGAGGGACATGCGCACACCCTACGAGTGGGGGGCACGCGCACACACACAGCGAGGGAGGGACACGCTCACACACAGCGAGGGAGGGACACGCACACACAGCGAGGGAGGGAAACACACACACAGCGAGGGAGGGACACACACACACACAGCGAGGGAGGGACACACACACACAGCGAGGGAGGGACACGCTCACACACAGCGAGGGAGGGACACGCACAAACACAGCGAGGGAGGGACACACACACACAGCGAAGGAGGGACACGCTCACACAGCGAGGGAGGGGCACGCTCACACAGTGAAGGAGGGACACGCTCACACAGCGAGGGAGGGACACGCACACACAGCGAGGGAGGGACACACACACACACAGCGAGAGAGGGACACACACACACAGCGAGGGAGGGACACACACACACACACACACAGCGAGGGAGGGACACACACACACACAGCGAGGGAGGGACACACACACACACAGCGAGGGAGGGACACACACACACACAGCGAGGGAGGGACACACACACACACAGCGAGGGAGGGACACGCACAAACACAGCGAGGGAGGGACACGCACACACACAGCGAGGGAGGGACACGCACACACACAGCGAGGGAGGGACACACACGCACAGCGAGGGAGGGACACGCACACACAGCGAGGGAGGGACACGCTCACACACAGCGAGGGAGGGACACGCTCACACACAGCGAGGGAGGGACACGCTCACACACAGCGAGGGAGGGACACGCTCACACACAGCGAGGGAGGGACACGCTCACACACAGCGAGGGAGGGACACGCACACACAGCGAGGGAGGGACACACACACACAGCGAGGGAGGGACACGCACACACAGCGAGGGAGGGACACGCACAAACACAGCGAGGGAGGGGCACGCTCACACAGCGAAGGAGGGACACGCACACACAGCGAGGGAGGGACACACGCACACACAGCGAGGGAGGGACACGCACAAACACAGCGAGGGAGGGACACACACACACACAGCGAGGGAGGGACACGCACAAACACAGCGAGGGAGGGGCACGCTCACACAGCGAAGGAGGGACACGCACACACAGCGAGGGAGGGACACACGCACACACAGCGAGGGAGGGACACGCACAAACACAGCGAGGGAGGGACACATACACACACACACACAGCGAGGGAGGGACACACACACACACAGCGAGGGAGGGACACACACACACACAGCGAGGGAGGGACACACACACACACACACACAGCGAGGGAGGGACACGCACACACACAGCGAGGGAGGGACACGCACAAACACAGCGAGGGAGGGACACGCACACACACAGCGAGGGAGGCACACGCACACACACAGCGAGGGAGGGACACACACGCACAGCGAGGGAGGGACACGCACACACAGCGAGGGAGGGACACGCTCACACACAGCGAGGGAGGGACACACACACACACACACACAGCGAGGGAGGGACACGCACACACAGCGAGGGAGGGACACGCTCACACACAGCGAGGGAGGGACACGCTCACACACAGCGAGGGAGGGACACACACACACACACAGCGAGGGAGGGTCACACACACACACAGCGAGGGAGGGACACGCACACACACACACACAGCGAGGGAGGGACACGCACACACAGCGAGGGAGGGACACACACACACAGCGAGGGAGGGACACGCTCACACACAGCGAGGGAGGGACACACACACACACACAGCGAGGGAGGGTCACACACACACACAGCGAGGGAGGGACACGCACACACACACACACAGCGACGGAGGGACACACACTCTCACAGTGAGGGAGGGACACACGCACACAGTGAGGGAGGGACACGCACACACTCAGCGAGGGAGGGACACGCACACACACACACACAGCGACGGAGGGACACACACTCTCACAGTGAGGGAGGGACACACGCACACAGTGAGGGAGGGACACACACACACAGCGAGGGAGGGACACACACAAGCAGCGAGGGAGGGGCACGCTCACACAGCGAAGGAGGGACACGCACACACAGCGAGGGAGGGACACGCACGCACAGCGAGGGAGGGACACGCACACACACACGCACAGCGAAGGAGGGACACATGCACACACACACAGCGAGGGAGGGACACGCACACACAGCGAGGGAGGGACACACACACACAGCGAGGGAGGGACACGCTCACACACAGCGAGGGAGGGACACACACACACACACAGCGAGGGAGGGACACACACACACAGCGAGGGAGGGACACGCACGCACAGCGAGGGAGGGACACACACACACACAGCGATGGAGGGACACGCACACACAGCGAGGGAGGGACACACACACACAGCGAGGGAGGGACACGCACACACAGCGAGGGAGGGACACACACACACAGCGAGGGTGGGACACACACACACAGCGAGGGAGGGACACACACACACACAGCGATGGAGGGACACGCTCGCACAGCGACGGAGGGACACGCACACAGCGAGGGAGGGACACGCTCACACACAGCGAGGGAGGGACACACGCACACACAGCGATGGAGGGACACGCTCGCACAGCGAGGGAGGGACACACACACACACAGCGAGGGAGGAACACACACACACACAGCGAGGGAGGGACACGCTCACACACAGCGAGGGAGGGACACACGCACACACAGCGATGGAGGGACACGCTCGCACAGCGAGGGAGGGACACGCACAAACACAGCGAGGGAGGGACACGCACAAACACAGCGAGGGAGGGACACGCACAAACACAGCGAGAGAGGGACACACACACACAGCGAGGGAGGGACACGCACAAACACAGCGAGGGAGGGACACGCACAAACACAGCGAGGGAGGGACACGCACAAACACAGCGAGAGAGGGACACACACACACAGCGAGGGAGGGACACACACACACACAGCGAGGGAGGGACACACACACGCACAGCGAGGGAGGGACACGCACAAACACAGCGAGGGAGGGACACGCACAAACACAGCGAGAGAGGGACACACACAAACACAGCGAGAGAGGGACACACACACACAGCGAGGGAGGGACACACACACGCACAGCGAGGGAGGGACACGCACAAACACAGCGAGGGAGGGACACGCACAAACACAGCGAGAGAGGGACACACACACACAGCGAGGGAGGGACACACACACACACAGCGAGGGAGGGACACACACACACACAGCGATGGAGGGACACACACACAGCGAGGGAGGGACACACACTCACACAGCGAGGGAGGGACACACACACACACAGCGAGGGAGGGACACGCTCGCACTGCGAGGGAGGGACACGCACAAACACAGCGAGGGGGGGACACGCACACACACAGCGAGGGAGGGACACGCACAAACACAGCGAGGGAGGGACACACACACAGCGAGGGAGGGACACACACTCTCACAGTGAGAGAGGGACACACACACACACAGTGAGGGAGGGACACACACACACACAGCGAGGGAGGGACACACACACACAGCGAGGGATGGACACACACACACATCGAGGGAGGGACACACACACACACAGCGAGGGAGGGACACACACACACACAGCGAGGGAGGGACACACACACACAGCGAGGGATGGACACACACACACATCGAGGGAGGGACACACACACACACATCGAGGGAGGGACACACACACACACAGCGAGGGATGGACACACACACACATCGAGGGAGGGACACACACACACAGCGAGGGAGGGACACACACACAGCGAGGGAGGGACACACACTCTCACAGTGAGAGAGGGACACACACACACACAGTGAGGGAGGGACACACACACACACAGCGAGGGAGGGACACACACACACAGCGAGGGATGGACACACACACACATCGAGGGAGGGACACACACACACACAGCGAGGGAGGGACACACACACACAGCGAGGGAGGGACACACACACACAGCGAGGGATGGACACACACACACATCGAGGGAGGGACACACACACACACAGCGAGGGAGGGACACACACACACACAGCGAGGGAGGGACACACACACACACAGCGAGGGAGGGACACGCTCGCACAGCAAGGGAGGGACACGCACAAACACAACGAGGGAGGGACACGCACACACACAGCGAGGGAGGGACACGCACGCACAGCGAGGGAGGGACACACGCACACACAGCGAGGGAGGGACACGCACACACACACGCACAGCGAGGGAGGGACACATGCACACACAGCGAGGGAGGGACACGCACACACAGCGAGGGAGGGACACACACACACACACGCACAGCGAGGGAGGGACACATGCACACACAGCGAGGGAGGGACACACGCACACACAGCGAGGGAGGGACACGCACACACACACGCACAGCGAGGGAGGGACACATGCACACACAGCGAGGGAGGGACACGCACGCACAGCGAGGGAGGGACACACACACACACACACAGCGAGGGAGGGACACGCACACACAGCGAGGGAGGGACACGCACGCACAGCGAGGGAGGGACACACGCACACACAGCGAGGGAGGGACACGCACGCACAGCGAGGGAGGGACACACGCACACACAGCGAGGGAGGGACACGCACACACAGCGAGGGAGGGACACGCACGCACAGCGAGGGAGGGACACACGCACACACAGCGAGGGAGGGACACACGCACACACAGCGAGGGAGGGACACGCACACACACAGCGAGGGAGGGACACGCACACACAGCGAGGGAGGGACACGCTCACACACAGCGAGGGAGGGACACACGCACACACACAGCGAGGGAAGGACACACACACACACAGCGAGGGAGGGACACACGCACACACAGCGAGGGAGGGACACACACACACAGCGAGGGAGGGACACACACACACACGCACAGCGAGGGAGGGACACGCACAAACACAGCGAGGGAGGGACACGCACAAACACAGCGAGGGAGGGACACGCGCGCACACACAGCGAGGGAGGGACACACACAGCGAGGGAGGGACACACACACACACGCACAGCGAGGGAGGGACACACACACACAGCGAGGGAGGGACACGCACAAACACAGCGAGGGAGGGACACGCACACACAGCGAGGGAGGGACACGCACAAACACAGCGAGGGAGGGACACGCGCGCACACACAGCGAGGGAGGGACACGCACACACACACAGCGAGGGAGGGACACACACACACACACACAGCGAGGGAGGGACACGCACACACACACACAGCGAGGGAGGGACACACGCACACACAGCGAGGGAGGGACACGCACACACAGCGAGGGAGGGACACGCACGCACAGCGAGGGAATGACACACGCACACACAGCGAGGGAGGAACACGCTCGCACAGCGAGGGAGGGACACGCACACACAGCGAGGGAGGGACACGCTCGCACAGCGAGGGAGGGACACACACACACACAGCGAGGGAGGGACACGCACAAACACAGCGAGGGAGGGACACGCACAAACACAGCGAGGGAGGGACACGCACAAACACAGCGAGGGAGGGACACGCACACACACACGCACAGCGAGGGAGGGACACATGCACACACAGCGAGGGAGGGACACGCACAAACACAGCGAGGGAGGGACACACGCACACACAGCGAGGGAGGGACACGCACACACAGCGAGGGAGGGACACGCACGCACAGCGAGGGAGGGACACACGCACACACAGCGAGGGAGGGACACGCACACACAGCGAGGGAGGGACACGCACACACACAGCGAGGGAGGGACACGCTCGCACAGCGAGGGAGGGACACGCTCACACACAGCGAGGGAGGGACACGCTCACACACAGCGAGGGAGGGACACACGCACACACACAGCGAGGGAAGGACACACACACACACAGTGAGGGAGGGACACACGCACACACAGCGAGGGAGGGACACGGTCACACAGCGAGGGAGGGAGGGACACACACACACACAGCGAGAGAGGGACACACACAAACACAGCGAGGGAGGGACACGCGCGCACACACAGCGAGGGAGGGACACGCACAAACACAGCGAGGGAGGGACACACACACACAGCGAGGGAGGGACACACACACACACAGCGAGGGAGGGACACACACAAACACAGCGAGGGAGGGACACGCGCGCACACACAGCGAGGGAGGGACACGCACAAACACAGCGAGGGAGGGACACACACACACAGCGAGGGAGGGACACACAAACACAGCGAGGGAGGGACACACACACACAGCGAGGGAGGGACACACACACACACAGCGAGGGAGGGACACACGCACACACAGCGAGGGAGGGACACACACACACACAGCGAGGGAGGGACACGCTCACACACAGCGAGGGAGGGACACACACACACACAGCGAGGGAGGGACACGCACACACAGCGAGGGAGGGACACACACACATAGCGAGGGAGCGACACGCTCACACACAGCGAGGGAGGGACACACACACACACAGCGAGGGAGGGACACGCACAAACACAGCGAGGGAGGGACACGCACACACACAGCGAGGGAGGGACACACACACACAGCGAGGGAGCGACACGCTCACACACAGCGAGGGAGGGACACACACACACACAGCGAGGGAGGGACACGCACAAACACAGCGAGGGAGGGACACGCGCGCACACACAGCGAGGGAGGGACACACGCACACACAGCGAGGGAGGGACGCACACACACACAGCGAGGGAGGGACACGCACACACAGCGAGGGAGGGACACGCTCACACACAGCGAGGGAGGGACACACACACACAGCGAGGGAGGGACACACACACACACAGCGAGGGAGGGACACACACACGCACAGCGAGGGAGGGACACGCTCGCACAGCGAGGGAGGGACACACACACACACAGCGAGGGAGCGACACGCACAAACACAGCGAGGGAGGGACCCACACACGCACAGCGAGGGAGGGACACACACACACACACAGCGAGGGAGGGACCCACACACGCACAGCGAGGGAGGGACACACACACACACACAGCGAGGGAGGGACACACACACGCACAGCGAGGGAGGGACACGCTCGCACAGCGAGGGAGGGACACACACACACACAGCGAGGGAGCGACACACACACACACACAGCGAGGGACACACACACACACACACAGCGAGGGAGGGACACGCACAAACACAGCGAGGGAGGGACCCACACACACACAGCGAGGGAGGGACACACACACGCACAGCGAGGGAGGGACACGCTCGCACAGCGAGGGAAGGACACACACACACTACAGCGAGGGAGCGACACGCACAAACACAGCGAGGGAGGGACACACACACGCACAGCGAGGGAGGGACACACACACGCACAGCGAGGGAGGGACACGCTCGCACAGCGAGGGAGGGACACACACACACACAGCGAGGGAGCGACACGCACAAACACAGCGAGGGAGGGACACACACACACACAGCGAGGGAGGGACACACGCACACACAGCGAGGGAGGGACACACACACACACAGCGAGGGAGGGACACACACACACACAGCGAGGGAGGGACACACACACACACAGCGAGGGAGCGACACGCACAAACACAGCGAGGGAGGGACACACACACGCACAGCGAGGGAGGGACACGCTCGCACAGCGAGGGAGGGACACACACACACACAGCGAGGGTGGGACACGCTCACACACAGCGAGAGAGGGACACACACACACAGCGAGGGAGGGACACACACACACACAGCGAGGGTGGGACACGCTCACACACAGCGAGGGAGGGACACACACACACAGCGAGGGAGGGACACACACACACACAGCGAGGGAGGGACACACACAGCGAGGGAGGGACACACACACACACAGCGAGGGAGGGACACGCACACACAGCGAGGGAGGGACACACACACACACAGCGAGGGTGGGACACGCTCACACACAGCGAGGGAGGGACACACACACACAGCGAGGGAGGGACACACACACACACAGCGAGGGAGGGACACACACAGCGAGGGAGGGACACACACACACAGCGAGGGAGGGACACACAGACACAGCGAGGGAGGGACACACACACACAGCGAGGGAGGGACACACACACACAGCGAGGGAGGGACACACGCACACACAGCGAGGGAGGGACACGCACACACAGCGAGGGAGGGACACGCACACACACAGCGAGGGAGGGACACACACACACAGCGAGGGAGGGACACGCTCACACATCGAGGGAGGGACACACACACACAGCGAGGGAGGGACACGCTCACACATCGAGGGAGGGACACACGCACACAGCGAGGGAGGGACACACACACACAGCGAGGGAGGGACACACACACACACAGCGAGGGAGGGACACACACACACACAGCGAGGGAGGGACACACACACACAGCGAGGGAGGGACACACACACACACACGCACAGCGAGGGAGGGACACACACACACAGCGAGGGAGGGACACGCACACACACAGCGAGGGAGGGACACACGCACACACAGCGAGGGAGGGACACACGCACACACAGCGAGGGAGGGACACGCACACACACAGCGAGGGAGGGACACACACACACAGCGAGGGAGGGACACGCACACACACAGCGAGGGAGGGACACGCACACACACAGCGAGGGAGGGACACACGCACACACAGCGAGGGAGGGACACGCACACACACACGCACAGCGAGGGAGGGACACACACACACAGCGAGGGAGGGACACGCACACACACAGCGAGGGAGGGACACACACACACAGCGAGGGAGGGACACGCACACACACAGCGAGGGAGGGACACGCACACACACAGCGAGGGAGGGACACACGCACACACAGCGAGGGAGGGACACGCACACACACACGCACAGCGAGGGAGGGACACACACACACAGCGAGGGAGGGACACGCTCACACATCGTGGGAGGGACACACACACAGCGAGGGAGGGACACACACACACAGCGAGGGAGGGACAAACACACACACAGCGAGGGAGGGACACACGCACACACAGCGAGGGAGGGACACACACACACACAGCGAGGGAGGGACACGCACGCACAGCGAGGGAGGGACACACGCACACACAGCGAGGGAGGGACACGCACACACACACGCACAGCGAGGGAGGGACACATGCACACACAGCGAGGGAGGGACACGCACACACAGCGAGGGAGGGACACGCACGCACAGCGAGGGAGGGACACGCACGCACAGCGAGGGAGGGACACACGCACACACAGCGAGGGAGGGACACGCACACACAGCGAGGGAGGGACACGCACACACACAGCGAGGGAGGGACACGCTCGCACAGCGAGGGAGGGACACGCTCACACACAGCGAGGGAGGGACACGCTCACACACAGCGAGGGAGGGACACACGCACACACACAGCGAGGGAAGGACACACACACACACACAGCGAGGGAGGGACACACGCAGACACAGCGAGGGATGGACACGGTCACACAGCGAGGGAGGGACACGCACACACACAGCGAGGGAGGACACACACACACAGCGAGGGAGGGACACGCACGCACAGCGAGGGAGGGAGGGACACACACACACACAGCGAGGGAGGGACACACACACACACACGCACAGCGAGGGAGGGACACGCACAAACACAGCGAGGGAGGGACACGCACACACAGCGAGGGAGGGACACACACACACACACACACAGCGAGGGAGGGACACACACAGCGAGGGAGGGACACACACACACACACACAGCGTGGGAGGGACACACACAGCGAGGGAGGGACACACACACACACAGTGAGGGAGGGACACGCGCGCACACAGCGAGGGAGGGACACGCACACACACACACAGCGAGGGAGGGACACACACACACACAGTGAGGGAGGGACACGCGCGCACACAGCGAGGGAGGGACACGCACACACACAGCGAGGGAGGGACACGCACACACACAGTGAGGGAGGGACACGCACACACACAGCGTGGGAGGGACACACACACACACAGTGAGGGAGGGACACACGCACACACAGCGAGGGAGGGACACGCACACACACAGCGAGGGAGGGACACACACACACAGCGAGGGAGGGACACACACACACACACAGCGTGGGAGGGACACGCACACACACAGCGAGGGAGGGACACACACACACACAGCGAGGGAGGGACACACACACACAGCGAGGGAGGGACACACACAAACACAGCGAGGGAGGGACACACACACACACAGCGAGGGAGGGACACACACACACACAGCGAGGGAGGGACACACACACACAGCGAGGGAGGGACACACACACACACAGCGATGGAGGGAGACACGCACACACACAGCGAGGGAGGGACACGCACAAACACAGCGAGGGAGGGACACGCACACACAGCGAGGGAGGGACACACACACACACAGCGAGGGAGGGACACGCACAAACACAGCGAGGGAGGGACACACACACACAGCGAGGGAGGGACACACACACACAGCGAGGGAGGGACACACACACACACAGCGATGGAGGGAGACACGCACACACACAGCGAGGGAGGGACACGCACAAACACAGCGAGGGAGGGACACGCACACACAGCGAGGGAGGGACACGCACACACACACGCACAGCGAGGGAGGGACACGCACACACACAGCGAGGGAGGGACACGCACACACACAGCGAGGGAGGGACACGCACACACACAGCGAGGGAGGGACACACACACACAGCGAGGGAGGGACACACACACACACAGCGAGGGAGGGACACGCACAAACACAGCGAGGGAGGGACACGCACACACACAGCGAGGGAGGGACACGCACGCACAGCGAGGGAGGGACACACAGACACAGCGAGGGAGGGACACACACACACACAGCGAGGGAGGGACACGCACACACAGCGAGGGAGGGACACGCACAAACACAGCGAGGGAGGGACACGCACAAACACAGCGAGGGAGGGACACACACACACACAGCGAGGGAGGGACACGCACGCACAGCGAGGTCAGGGACACACGCACACACAGCGAGGGAGGGACATGCACACACAGCGAGGGAGGGACACGCACACACAGCGAGGGAGGGACACGCACACACACACGCACAGCGAGGGAGGGACACGCACACACACACGCACAGCGAGGGAGGGACACATGCACACACAGCGAGGGAGGGACACGCACACACAGCGAGGGAGGGACACGCACGCACAGCGAGGGAGGGACACACGCACACACAGCGAGGGAGGGACACGCACGCACAGCGAGGGAGGGACACACGCACACACAGCGAGGGAGGGACATGCACACACAGCGAGGGAGGGACATGCACGCACAGCGAGGGAGGGACACACGCACACACAGCGAGGGAGGGACACGCACACACAGCGAAGGAGGGACACACACACACAGCGAGGGAGGGACACGCACAAACACAGCGAGGGAGGGACACGCACACACACAGCGAGGGAGGGACACGCTCGCACAGCGAGGGAGGGACACGCTCACACACAGCGAGGGAGGGACACACGCACACACACAGCGAGGGAAGGACACACACACACACAGCGAGGGAGGGACACACGCACACACAGCGAGGGAGGACACGGTCACACAGCGAGGGAGGGACACGCACACACACAGCGAGGGAGGGACACACACACACACAGCGAGGGAGGGACACGCACAAACACAGCGAGGGAGGGACACACACACACACACGCACAGCGAGGGAGGGACACGCACAAACACAGCGAGGGAGGGACACGCACACACAGCGAGGGAGGGACACGCACAAACACAGCGAGGGAGGGACACGCGCGCATCACATCGAGGGAGGGACACACGCAGCGAGGGAGGGACACACACACTCACACAGCGAGGGAGGGACACGCACAAACACAGCGAGGGAGGGACACACACAAACACAGCGAGGGAGGGACACACACACACAGCGAGGGAGGGACACGCGCGCACACACAGCGAGGGAGGGACACACACAGCGAGGGAGGGACACACACAGCGAGGGAGGGACACGCACAAACACAACGAGGGAGGGACACACACACAAACAGCGAGGGAGGGACACGCACACACAGCGAGGGAGGGACACGCGCACACACAGCGAGGGAGGGACACGCACAAACACAGCGAGGGAGGGACACGCACAAACACAGCGAGGGAGGGACACGCACAAACACAGCGAGGGAGGGACACACACACACAGCGAGGGAGGGACACGCGCACACACAGCGAGGGAGGGACACACACACACAGCGAGGGAGGGACACACACACACAGCGAGGGAGGGACACGCACAAACACAGCGAGGGAGGGACACACACAGCGAGGGAGGGACACACACAGCGAGGGAGGGACACACACAGAGAGGGAGGGACACGCACAAACACAACGAGGGAGGGACACACACACAAACAGCGAGGGAGGGACACGCACAAACACAGCGAGGGAGGGACACACGCACACACAGCGAGGGAGGGACACACGCACACACAGCGACGGATGGACACACACACACACACACACAGCGAGGGAGGGACACACACACACACAGCGAGGGAGGGACACACGCACACACAGCGACGGATGGACACACACACACACACACACAGCGAGGGAGGGACACACGCACACACAGCGACGGATGGACACACACACACACACACACAGCGAGGGAGGGACACACACACACAGCGAGGGAGGGACACGCACACACACAGCGAGGGAGGGACACGCACAAACACAGCGAGGGAGGGACACACACACACAGCGAGGGAGGGACACGCGCACACACAGCGAGGGAGGGACACGCACAAACACAGCGAGGGAGGGACACGCACAAACACAGGGAGGGAGGGACACGCACACACACAGCGAGGGAGGGACACACACAGCGAGGGAGGGACACACACACACAGCGAGGGAGGGACACACACACACACAGCGAGGGAGGGACACGCGCGCACACACAGCGAGGGAGGGACACGCACAAACACAGCGAGGGAGGGACACGCGCGCACAGCGAGGGAGGGACACACACAGCGAGGGAGGGACACACACAGCGAGGGAGGGACACACACACACAGCGAGGGAGAGACACACACACACAGCGAGGGAGGGACACACACACACAGCGAGGGAGGGACACACGCACACACAGCGAGGGAGGGACACACACACACACAGCGAGGGAGGGACACACACACACAGCGAGGGAGGGACACACACACACACAGGGAGGGACACGCGCGCACACACAGCGAGGGAGGGACACACACAAACACAGCGAGGGAGGGACACGCTCGCACAGCGAGGGAGGGACACGCACAAACACAGCGAGGGAGGGACACACACACACACAGCGAGGGAGGGACACACACAAACACAGCGAGGGAGGGACACGCTCGCACAGCGAGGGAGGGACACGCACAAACACAGCGAGGGTGGGACACACACAAACACAGCGAGAAAGGGACACACACACACAGCGAGGGAGGGACACACACACACACAGCGAGGAAGGGACACACACACACACAGCGATGGAGGGACACACACACACAGCGAGGGAGGGACACACACACACACAGCGAGGGAGGGACACACGCACGCACAGCGAGGGAGGGACACACACAAACACAGCGAGAAAGGGACACACACACACAGCGAGGGAGGGACACACACACACACAGCGAGGAAGGGACACACACACACACAGCGAGGAAGGGACACACACACACACAGCGATGGAGGGACACACACGCACAGCGAGGGAGGGACACGCACACTCACAGCGAGGGAGGGACACACGCACACACAGCGAGGGAGGGACACGCGCACACACAGCGAGGGAGGGACACACGCACACACAGCGAGGGAGGGACACGCGCACACACAGCGACGGAGGGACACACACTCTCACAGTGAGAGAGGGACACACACACACACAGCGAGGGGGGGACACGCACACACAGCGAGGGAGGGACACACACACACAGCGAGGGAGGGACACACACACACAGCGAGGGAGGGACACACACACACAGCGAGGGAGGGACACACACACACACAGCGAGGGAGGGACACACGCACACACAGCGAGGGAGGGACACGCTCGCACAGCGAGGGAGGGACACACGCACACACAGCGAGGGAGGGACACGCACACACAGCGAGGGAGGGACACGCACAAACACAGCGAGGGAGGGACACACACGCACAGCGAGGGAGGGACACGCACACTCACAGCGAGGGAGGGACACACACACACACAGCGATGGAGGGACACACACGCACAGCGAGGGAGGGACACGCACACTCACAGCGAGGGAGGGACACACGCACACACAGCGAGGGAGGGACACGCACACACAGCGAGGGAGGGACACACGCACAAACACAGCGAGGGAGGGACACACACACACACAGCGAGGGAGGGACACGCACAAACACAGCGAGGGAGGGACACGCACGCACAGCGAGGGAGGGACACACACACACACAGCGAGGAAGGGACACGCACAAACACAGCGAGGGAGGGACACACACACACAGCGAGGGAGGGACACACACACACACAGCGAGGGAGGGACACACACACACACAGCGAGGGAGGGACACACACAAACACAGCGAGGGAGGGACACGCACACACACAGCGAGGGAGGGACACGCTCACACACAGCGAGGGAGGGACACACACAAACACAGCGAGGGAGGGACACACACACACACAGCGAGGGAGGGACACACACACACACAGCGAGGGAGGGACACGCTCACACACAGCGAGGGAGGGACACACACAAACACAGCGAGGGAGGGACACGCATACACACTGCGAGGGAGGGACACACACACTCACAGCGAGGGAGGGACACACGCACACACAGCGAGGGAGGGACACGCGCACACACAGCGAGGGAGGGACACACACACTCACAGCGAGGGAGGGACACACACACTCACAGCGAGGGAGGGACACACACACACACAGCGAGGGAGGGACACGCGCACACACAGCGAGGGAGGGACACACACACACACAGTGAGGGAGGGACACACACACACACAGTGAGGGAGGGACACACACACACACAGCGAGGGAGGGACACGCACAAACACAGCGAGGGAGGGACACGCACACACACAGCGAGGGAGGGACACGCATACACACTGCGAGGGAGGGACACACACACTCACAGCGAGGGAGGGACACGCGCACACAGCGAGGGAGGGACACGCGCACACACAGCGAGGGAGGGACACACACAAACACAGCGAGGGAGGGACACGCACACACACAGCGAGGGAGGGACACACACAAACACAGCGAGGGAGGGACACGCACAAACACACAGCGAGGGAGGGACACACACACACACATCGAGGGAGGGACACAAACACACAGCGAGGGAGGGACACACACACACAGCGAGGGAGGGACACACACACACATCGAGGGAGGGACACAAACACACAGCGAGGGAGGGACACACACACACACAGCGAGGGAGGGACACACACACACACACAGCGAGGGAGGGACACACGCACACACAGCGAGGGAGGGACACACGCACACACAGCGAGGGAGGGACACGCACACACACAGCGAGGGAGGGACACGCACACACACAGCGAGGGAGGGACAAACACACACACAGCGAGGGAGGGACACGCACACACAGCGAGGGAGGGACACACGCACACACAGCGAGGGAGGGACACGCACACACACAGCGAGGGAGGGACACGCACACACAGCGAGGGAGGGACACGCACGCACACAGTGAGGGAGGGACACACACACACACAGCGAGGGAGGGACACGCACACACACACACACAGCGACGGAGGGACACACACACACAGCGAGGGAGGGACACACACACACAGCGAGGGAGGGACACGCACACACACACACACACACACATCGAGGGAGGGACACACACACACAGCGAGGGAGGGACACACACACACACACACACACACGGCGAGGGAGGGACACGCACACACACACACACACACACACATCGAGGGAGGGACAAACACACACACAGCGAGGGAGGGACACACGAACAAACACAGCGAGGGAGGGACACGCACACACACAGCGACGGAGGGACACACACACACAGCGAGGGAGGGACACACACACACACAGCGAGGGAGGGACACACACACACACAGCGAGGGAGGGACACACACACACACAGTGAGGGAGGGACACACACACACAGCGAGGGAGGGACACGCACGCACAGCGAGGGAGGGACACACACACACACAGCAACGGAGACACACACACACACAGCGAGGGAGGGACACACACACACATCGAGGGAGGGACACACACACACAGCGAGGGAGGGACACACACACACACAGCAACGGAGGGACACACACACACAGCGAGGGAGGGACACACACACACATCGAGGGAGGGACACACACACACACAGCGAGGGAGGGACACACACACACATCGAGGGAGGGACACAAACACACAGCGAGGGGGGGACACACAAACACAGCGAGGGAGGGACACGCACACACACAGCGACGGAGGGACACACACACACAGCGAGGGAGGGACACACACACACAGCGAGGGAGGGACACGCACAAACACAGCGAGGGAGGGACACACACACACAGCGAGGGAGGGACACGCTCACACAGCGAGGGAGGGACACGCACACACACAGCGAGGGGGGGACACACACTCTCACAGTGAGGGAGGGACACACACACACACAGCGAGGGAGGAACACGCACACACACAGCGAGGGAGGGACACACACACAGCGAGGGAGGGACACACACACACACAGCGAGGGAGGGACACACACACACACAGCGAGGGAGGGACACACACACACAGCGAGGGAGGGACACACGCACACACAGCGAGGGAGGGACACGCTCGCACAGCGAGGGAGGGACACGCACAAACACAGCGAGGGAGGGACACACACACACACAGCGAGGGAGGGACACGCACGCACAGCGAGGGAGGGACACATGCACACACAGCGAGGGAGGGACACGCACGCACAGCGAGGGAGGGACACACACACTCACAGCGAGGGAGGGACACACGCACACACAGCGAAGGAGGGACACGCACAAACACAGCGAGGGAGGGACACGCACACACACAGCGAGGGAGGGACACGCTCACACACAGCGAGGGAGGGACACGCGCACACACAGCGAGGGAGGGACACGCACAAACACAGCGAGGGAGGGACACGCACACACACAGCGAGGGAGGGACACGCACACACTCAGCGAGGGAGGGACACGCACACACACAGCGAGGGAGGGACACGCACACACACAGCGAGGGAGGGGCACACACTCTCACAGTGAGGGAGGGACACACACACACACAGCGAGGGAGGGACACACACAAACACAGCGAGGGAGGGACACACGCACACACAGCGAGGGAGGGACACACACACACACAGCGAGGGAGGGACACACACAAACACAGCGAGGGAGGGACACACGCTCGCACAGCGAGGGAGGGACACGCACACACTCAGCGAGGGAGGGACACGCACAAACACAGCGAGGGAGGGACACGCACAAACACAGCGAGGGAGGGACACGCACGCACAGCGAGGGAGGGACACACACACAGCGAGGGAGGGACACGCTCACACACAGCGAGGGAGGGACACACACAAACACAGCGAGGGAGGGACACGCACGCACAGCGAGGGAGGGACACACACATAGCGAGGGAGGGACACGCACACACAGCGAGGGAGGGACGCGCACAAACACAGCGAGGGAGGGACACACGCACACACAGCGAGGGAGGGACACGCACACACAGCGAGGGAGGGACTCGCACACACACAGCGAGGGAGGGACACGCGCACACACAGCTAGGGAGGGACACGCACACACACAGCTAGGGAGGGACACGCACACACACAGCGAGGGAGGGACACGCGCACACACAGCTAGGGAGGGACACGCACACACACAGCTAGGGAGGGACACGCACACACACAGCGAGGGAGGGACACGCACACACACAGCGAGGGAGGGACACGCACACACACAGCGAGGGAGGGACACACACTCTCACAGTGAGGGAGGGACACACACACACACAGCGAGGGAGGGACACGCACAAACACAGCGAGGGAGGGACACGCACACACACAGCGAGGGAGGGACACACACACAGCGAGGGAGGGACACACGCACACACAGCGAGGGAGGGACACACAAACACAGCGAGGGAGGGACATGCTCACACACAGCGAGGGAGGGACACACACAAACACAGCGAGGGAGGGACACGCACGCACAGCGAGGGAGGGACACACACACTCACAGCGAGGGAGGGACACACGCACACACAGCGAAGGAGGGACACGCACACACAGCGAGGGAGGGACACGCGCACACACAGCGAGGGAGGGACACACACACACAGTCACAGCGAGGGAGGGACACGCACAAACACAGCGAGGGAGGGACACGCACACACACAGCGAGGGAGGGACACGCACACACTCAGCGAGGGAGGGACACGCACACACACAGCGAGGGAGGGACACGCACACACACAGCGAGGGAGGGGCACACACTCTCACAGTGAGGGAGGGACACACACACACACAGCGAGGGAGGGACACACACAAACACAGCGAGGGAGGGACACACGCACACACAGCGAGGGAGGGACACACACACACACAGCGAGGGAGGGACACACACAAACACAGCGAGGGAGGGACACGCACACACACAGCGAGGGAGGGACACGCACACACTCAGCGAGGGAGGGACACGCACACACACAGCGAGGGAGGGACACGCACACACACAGCGAGGGAGGGGCACACACTCTCACAGTGAGGGAGGGACACACACACACACAGCGAGGGAGGGACACACACAAACACAGCGAGGGAGGGACACACGCACACACAGCGAGGGAGGGACACACACACACACAGCGAGGGAGGGACACACACAAACACAGCGAGGGAGGGACACACGCTCGCACAGCGAGGGAGGGACACGCACACACTCAGCGAGGGAGGGACACGCACAAACACAGCGAGGGAGGGACACGCACAAACACAGCGAGGGAGGGACACGCACGCACAGCGAGGGAGGGACACACACACAGCGAGGGAGGGACACGCTCACACACAGCGAGGGAGGGACACACACAAACACAGCGAGGGAGGGACACGCACGCACAGCGAGGGAGGGACACACACATAGCGAGGGAGGGACACGCACACACAGCGAGGGAGGGACGCGCACAAACACAGCGAGGGAGGGACACACGCACACACAGCGAGGGAGGGACACGCACACACAGCGAGGGAGGGACTCGCACACACACAGCGAGGGAGGGACACGCGCACACACAGCTAGGGAGGGACACGCACACACACAGCTAGGGAGGGACACGCACACACACAGCGAGGGAGGGACACGCACACACACAGCGAGGGAGGGACACACACTCTCACAGTGAGGGAGGGACACACACACACACAGCGAGGGAGGGACACGCACAAACACAGCGAGGGAGGGACACGCACACACACAGCGAGGGAGGGACACACACACAGCGAGGGAGGGACACACGCACACACAGCGAGGGAGGGACACACACACACAGCGAGGGAGGGACATGCTCACACACAGCGAGGGAGGGACACACACAAACACAGCGAGGGAGGGACACGCACGCACAGCGAGGGAGGGACACACACACTCACAGCGAGGGAGGGACACACGCACACACAGCGAAGGAGGGACACGCACACACAGCGAGGGAGGGACACGCGCACACAGCGAGGGAGGGACACACACACACAGTCACAGCGAGGGAGGGACACGCACAAACACAGCGAGGGAGGGACACGCACACACACAGCGAGGGAGGGACACGCACACACTCAGCGAGGGAGGGACACGCACACACACAGCGAGGGAGGGACACGCACACACACAGCGAGGGAGGGGCACACACTCTCACAGTGAGGGAGGGACACACACACACACAGCGAGGGAGGGACACACACAAACACAGCGAGGGAGGGACACACGCACACACAGCGAGGGAGGGACACACACACACACAGCGAGGGAGGGACACACACAAACACAGCGAGGGAGGGACACACGCTCGCACAGCGAGGGAGGGACACGCACACACTCAGCGAGGGAGGGACACGCACAAACACAGCGAGGGAGGGACACGCACAAACACAGCGAGGGAGGGACACGCACGCACAGCGAGGGAGGGACACACACACAGCGAGGGAGGGACACGCTCACACACAGCGAGGGAGGGACACTCACAAACACAGCGAGGGAGGGACACGCACGCACAGCGAGGGAGGGACACACACATAGCGAGGGAGGGACACGCACACACAGCGAGGGAGGGACGCGCACAAACACAGCGAGGGAGGGACACGCACACACAGCGAGGGAGGGACACGCACGCACAGCGAGGGAGGGACACACACACTCACAGCGAGGGAGGGACACACGCACACACAGCGAGGGAGGGACTCGCACACACACAGCGAGGGAGGGACACGCACGCACAGCGAGGGAGGGACACACACACACACAGCGAGGGAGGGACACGCACACACAGCGAGGGAGGGACACACACACACACAGCGAGGGAGGGACACACACAAACACAGCGAGGGAGGGACACACACTCTCACAGTGAGGGAGGGACACACACACACACAGCGAGGGAGGGACACACACACACAGCGAGGGAGGGACACACACACAGCGAGGGAGGGGCACACACACACAGCGAGGGAGGGACACGCACAAACACAGCGAGGGAGGGACACACGCACACACAGCGAGGGAGGGACACGCTCGCACAGCGAGGGAGGGACGCGCACAAACACAGCGAGGGAGGGACACGCACACACACAGCGAGGGAGGGACACGCTCGCACAGCGAGGGAGGGAGGGACACACACACACACAGCGAGGGAGGGACACGCACACACAGCGAGGGAGGGACACACACACACAGCGAGGGAGGGACACACACACACAGCGAGGGAGGGACACACGCACACACAGCGAGGGAGGGACACACGCACACACAGCGAGGGAGGGACACGCTCGCACAGCGAGGGAGGGACGCGCACAAACACAGCGAGGGAGGGACACGCACACACACAGCGAGGGAGGGACACGCACGCACAGCGAGGGAGGGACACACGCACACACAGCGAGGGAGGGACACGCACACACACACGCACAGCGAGGGAGGGACACATGCACACACAGCGAGGGAGGGACGCGCACAAACACAGCGAGGGAGGGACACGCACACACAGCGAGGGAGGGACACACGCACACACAGCGAGGGAGGGACACGCACGCACAGCGAGGGAGGGACACACGCACACACAGCGAGGGAGGGACACGCACACACAGCGAGGGAGGGACACGCACACAGACAGCGAGGGAGGGACACGCTCGCACAGCGAGGGAGGGACACGCTCACACACAGCGAGGGAGGGACACGCTCACACACAGCGAGGGAGGGACACACGCACACACACAGCGAGGGAAGGACACACACACACACAGCGAGGGAGGGACACACGCACACACAGCGAGGGAGGGACACACACACACAGCGAGGGAGGGAGGGACACACACACACACAGCGAGAGAGGGACACACACACACACAGCGAGGGAGGGACACACACACACACACGCACAGCGAGGGAGGGACACGCACAAACACAGCGAGGGAGGGACACGCACACACAGCGAGGGAGGGACACACACACACACAGCGAGGGAGGGACACACACACACAGCGAGGGAGGGAGGGACACACACACACACAGCGAGAGAGGGACACACACACACACAGCGAGGGAGGGACACACACACACACAGCGAGGGAGGGACACACACACACAGCGAGGGAGGGAGGGACACACACACACACACAGCGAGAGAGGGACACACACACGCACAGCGAGGGAGGGGCACGCAAAACACAGCGAGGGAGGGACACGCACACACAGCGAGGGAGGGACACGCACAAACACAGCGAGGGAGGGACACGCGCGCACACACAGCGAGGGAGGGACACACACAGCGAGCGAGGGACACACACACTCACACAGCGAGGGAGGTACACGCACAAACACAGCGAGGGAGGGACACACACTCACACAGCGAGGGAGGGACACGCACAAACACAGCGAGGGAGGGACACACACACACAGCGAGGGAGGGACACGCACGCACAGCGAGGGAGGGACACGCTCGCACAGCGAGGGAGGGACACGCACACACACAGCGAGGGAGGGACACACACACACACAGCGAGGGAGGGACACACACTCTCACAGTGAGGGAGGGACACACACACACACAGCGAGGGAGGGACACGCACAAACACAGCGAGGGAGGGACACGCACACACACAGCGAGGGAGGGACACACACACAGCGAGGGAGGGACACACACACACACACAGCGAGGGAGGGACACACACACACAGCGAGGGAGGGACACGCTCGCACAGCGAGGGAGGGACACACACACACACAGCGAGGGAGGGACACGCACAAACACAGCGAGGGAGGGACACGCACACACACAGCGAGGGAGGGACACGCACGCACAGCGAGGGAGGGACACACACACACACAGCGAGGGAGGGACACGCACGCACAGCGAGGGAGGGACACACACGCACAGCGAGGGAGGGACACACACACACAGCGAGGGAGGGACACACACACACACAGCGAGGGAGGGACACACACGCACACAGCGAGGGAGGGACACACACACACACAGCGAGGGAGGGACACGCACAAACACAGCGAGGGAGGGACACGCACACACACAGCGAGGGAGGGACACGCACAAACACAGCGAGGGAGGGACACACACACACAGCGAGGGAGGGACACGCACGCACAGCGAGGGAGGGACACGCTCGCACAGCGAGGGAGGGACACGCACACACACAGCGAGGGAGGGACACACACACACACAGCGAGGGAGGGACACACACTCTCACAGTGAGGGAGGGACACACACACACACAGCGAGGGAGGGACACGCACAAACACAGCGAGGGAGGGACACGCACACACACAGCGAGGGAGGGACACACACACAGCGAGGGAGGGACACACACACACACACAGCGAGGGAGGGACACACACACACAGCGAGGGAGGGACACGCTCGCACAGCGAGGGAGGGACACACACACACACAGCGAGGGAGGGACACGCACAAACACAGCGAGGGAGGGACACACACACACACAGCGAGGGAGGGACACACACACACACAGCGAGGGAGGGACACGCACGCACAGCGAGGGAGGGACACACACGCACAGCGAGGGAGGGACACACACACACAGCGAGGGAGGGACACACACACACACAGCGAGGGAGGGACACACACGCACACAGCGAGGGAGGGACACACACACACACAGCGAGGGAGGGACACGCACAAACACAGCGAGGGAGGGACACGCACACACACAGCGAGGGAGGGACACGCACGCACAGCGAGGGAGGGACACACACACACACAGCGAGGGAGGGACACGCACGCACAGCGAGGGAGGGACACACACACACACAGCGAGGGAGGGACACACGCACACACAGCGAGGGAGGGACACACGCACACACAGCGAGGGAGGGACACACACACACACAGCGAGGGCGGGACACACACACACACAGCGAGGGAGGGACACACACACACACAGCGAGGGAGGGACACACACTCTCACAGTGAGGGAGGTACACACACACACACACAGCGAGGGAGGGACACACACACACACAGCGAGGGAGGGACACACACACACACAGCGAGAGAGGGACACACACACACACAGCGAGGGAGGGACACACACAAACACAGCGAGGGAGGGACACACACACACACAGCGAGAGAGGGACACACACACTCACAGCGAGGGAGGGACACGCACAAACACAGCGAGGGAGGGACACGCACGCACAGCGAGGGAGGGACACGCACGCACAGCGAGCGAGGGACACACACACACACAGCGAGGGGGGGACACGCTCGCACAGCGAGGGAGGGAGGGACACACACACACACAGCGAGGGAGGGACACGCTCGCACAGCGAGGGAGGGACACGCACAAACACAGCGAGGGAGGGACACGCACAAACACAGCGAGGGAGGGACACGCACGCACACAGCGAGGGAGGGACACGCACGCACAGCGAGGGAGGGACACACGCACACACAGCGAGGGAGGGACACACGCACACACAGCGAGGGAGGGACACACACACACACAGCGAGGGCGGGACACACACACACACAGCGAGGGAGGGACACACACACACACAGCGAGGGAGGGACACGCACGCACAGCGAGGGAGGGACACACACACACACAGCGAGGGCGGGACACACACACACACAGCGAGGGAGGGACACGCACAAACACAGCGAGGGAGGGACACGCACGCACAGCGAGGGAGGGACACGCACAAACACAGCGAGGGAGGGACACACACACACAGCGAGGGCGGGACACACACACACACAGCGAGCGAGGGACACACACACACACAGCGAGGGCGGGACACACACACACACAGCGAGGGAGGGACACACACACACAGCGAGGGAGGGACACACACACACACAGCGAGGGAGGGACACACACACACAGCGAGGGAGGGACACACACTCACACAGCGAGGGAGGGACACACACACACACAGCGAGGGCGGGACACACACACACAGCGAGGGAGGGACACACACACACACAGCGAGGGAGGGACACGCACGCACAGCGAGCGAGGGACACACACACACACAGCGAGGGAGGGACACACGCACACACAGCGAGGGAGGGACACACACACAGCGAGGGAGGGACACACACACACAGCGAGGGAGGGACACACACACACACAGCGAGGGAGGGACACACGCACACACAGCGAGGGAGGGACACACACACACACAGCGAGGGAGGGACACACACACACAGCGAGGGACGGACACGCACACACAGTGAGGGAGGGACACGCACAAACACAGCGAGGGAGGGACACGCACACACACAGCGAGGGAGGGACACGCACAAACACAGCGAGGGAGGGACACGCACAAACACAGCGAGGGAGGGACACGCACACACACAGCGAGGGAGGGACACGCACAAACACAGCGAGGGAGGGACACGCACACACACAGCGAGGGAGGGACACGCACAAACACAGCGAGGGAGGGACACACACACACACAGCGAGGGAGGGACACACACACACAGCGAGGGAGGGACACGCACAAACACAGCGAGGGAGGGACACGCACACACAGCGAGGGAGGGACACGCGCACACACAGCGAGGGAGGGACACACACACAGCGAGGGAGGGACACGCTCGCACAGCGAGGGAGGGACACGCACAAACACAGCGAGGGAGGGACACGCACACACACAGCGAGGGAGGGACACGCACAAACACAGCGAGGGAGGGACACACACACACACAGCGAGGGAGGGACACGCTCGCACAGCGAGGGAGGGACACGCACAAACACAGCGAGGGAGGGACACGCACACACACAGCGAGGGAGGGACACGCACAAACACAGCGAGGGAGGGACACGCACACACACAGCGAGGGAGGGACACGCACAAACACAGCGAGGGAGGGACACACGCACACACAGCGAGGGAGGGACACACACAAACACAGCGAGGGAGGGACACACACACACACACAGCGAGGGAGGGACACACACACAGCGAGGGAGGGACACACAGACACAGCGAGGGAGGGACACACACACACAGCGAGGGAGGGACACACAGACACAGCGAGGGAGGGACACACACACACACACACAGCGAGGGAGGGACACACAGACACAGCGAGGGAGGGACACACACACACACACACAGCGAGGGAGGGACACACACACACACACAGCGAGGGAGGGACACACACGCACACACAGCGAGGGAGGGACACACACACACACAGCGAGGGAGGGACACGCACAAACACAGCGAGGGAGGGACACGCACGCACAGCGAGGGAGGGACACACACACACACAGCGAGGGAGGGACACGCACACACACAGCGAGGGAGGGACACGCACACACACAGCGAGGGAGGGACACACACACACACAGCGAGGGAGGGACACGCACACACAGCGAGGGAGGGACACACACACACACAGCGACGGAGGGACACACGCACACACAGCGAGGGAGGGACACGCACAAACACAGCGAGGGAGGGACACGCACACACAGCGAGGGAGGGACACGCACACACACAGCGAGGGAGGGACACGCACACACACAGCGAGGGAGGGACACGCACACACACAGCGAGGGAGGGACACACACACACACAGCGAGGCAGGGACACGCACGCACAGCGAGGGAGGGACACGCACAAACACAGCGAGGGAGGGACACGCACGCACAGCGAGGGAGGGACACGCACAAACACAGCGAAGGAGGGACACGCACACACACAGCGAGGGAGGGACACGCACAAACACAGCGAAGGAGGGACACGCACACACACACAGCGAGGGAGGGACACGCACACACACAGCGAGGGAGGGACACACGCACACACACAGCGAGGGAGGGACACGCACACACACAGCGAGGGAGGGACACACACACACACAGCGAGGGAGGGACACACACACACACACACACACAGCGAGGGAGGGACACGCACAAACACAGCGAAGGAGGGACACACACACACACAGCGAGGGAGGGACACGCACAAACACAGCGAGGGAGGGACACGCACAAACACAGCGAGGGAGGGACACACACACACACAGCGAAGGAGGGACACGCACACACACAGCGAGGGAGGGACACGCACACACACAGCGAGGGAGGGACACACACTCACACAGCGAGGGAGGGACACACGCACACACAGCGAGGGAGGGACACACACACACACAGCGAGGGAGGGACACGCACACACACAGCGAGGGAGGGACACACACTCTCACAGCGAGGGAGGGACACACACAAACACAGCGAGGGAGGGACACGCACAAACACAGCGAGGGAGGGACACACACTCACACAGCGAGGGAGGGACACACGCACACACAGCGAGGGAGGGACACACACACACACAGCGAGGGAGGGACACGCACACACACAGCGAGGGAGGGACACACACTCTCACAGCGAGGGAGGGACACGCACACACACAGCGAGGGAGGGACACACACACACACAGCGAGGGAGGGACACGCACACACACAGCGAGGGAGGGACACACACTCTCACAGCGAGGGAGGGACACGCACAAACACAGCGAGGGAGGGACACACACAAACACAGCGAGGGAGGGACACACACACACAGCGAGGGAGGGACACGCACACACACAGCGAGGGAGGGACACACACTCTCACAGCGAGGGAGGGACACACACAAACACAGCGAGGGAGGGACACGCACGCACAGCGAGGGAGGGACACACACACTCACAGCGAGGGAGGGACACACGCACACACAGCGAGGGAGGGACACGCACACACACAGCGAGGGAGGGACACACACTCTCACAGTGAGGGAGGGACACACACACACACAGCGAGGGAGGGACACACACAAACACAGCGAGGGAGGGACACACACACACTCTCACAGTGAGGGAGGGACACACACACACAGCGAGGGAGGGTCACGCACACACAGCGAGGGAGGGACACGCACACACACAGCGAGGGAGGGACACGCACACACACAGCGAGGGAGGGACACACACTCTCACAGTGAGGGAGGGACACACACACACACAGCGAGGGAGGGACACACACAAACACAGCGAGGGAGGGACACACGCACACACAGCGAGGGAGGGACACACACACACACAGCGAGGGAGGGACACGCTCGCACAGTGAGGGAGGGACACGCACAAACACAGCGAGGGAGGGACACGCAAAAAAAAACGAGGGAGGGACACGCACGCACAGCGAGGGAGGGACAAACACACAGCGAGGGAGGGACACACACACACACAGCGAGGGAGGGACACGCACAAACACAGCGAGGGAGGGACACGCACAAACACAGCGAGGGAGGGACACGCACAAACACAGCGAGGGAGGGACACGCACACACACAGCGAGGGAGGGACACACGCACACAGCGAGGGAGGGACACACACACACAGCGAGGGAGGGACACGCACAAACACAGCGAGGGAGGGACACGCACAAACACAGCGAGGGAGGGACACGCACGCACAGCGAGGGAGGGACAAACACACATCGAGGGAGGGACACGCACGCACAGCGAGGGAGGGACACACACTCTCACAGCGAGGGAGGGACACACACACACACAGCGAGGGAGGGACACACACACACACAGCGAGGGAGGGACACGCACACACACAGCGAGGGAGGGACACACACACACACAGCGAGGGAGGGACACGCACACACACAGCGAGGGAGGGACACACACTCTCACAGCGAGGGAGGGACACACACAAACACAGCGAGGGAGGGACACGCACAAACACAGCGAGGGAGGGACACACACTCACACAGCGAGGGAGGGACACACGCACACACAGCGAGGGAGGGACACACACACACACAGCGAGGGAGGGACACGCACACACACAGCGAGGGAGGGACACACACTCTCACAGCGAGGGAGGGACACGCACACACACAGCGAGGGAGGGACACGCACACACACAGCGAGGGAGGGACACACACTCTCACAGCGAGGGAGGGACACGCACAAACACAGCGAGGGAGGGACACACACAAACACAGCGAGGGAGGGACTCACACACACAGCGAGGGAGGGACACGCACACACACAGCGAGGGAGGGACACACACTCTCACAGCGAGGGAGGGACACACACAAACACAGCGAGGGAGGGACACGCACGCACAGCGAGGGAGGGACACACACACTCACAGCGAGGGAGGGACACACGCACACACAGCGAGGGAGGGACACGCACACACACAGCGAGGGAGGGACACACACTCTCACAGTGAGGGAGGGACACACACACACACAGCGAGGGAGGGACACACACAAACACAGCGAGGGAGGGACACACACTCTCACAGTGAGGGAGGGACACACACACACACAGCGAGGGAGGGACACGCACAAACACAGCGAAGGAGGGACACGCACACACAGCGAGGGAGGGACACGCACACACACAGCGAGGGAGGGACACGCACACACACAGCGAGGGAGGGACACACACTCTCACAGTGAGGGAGGGACACACACACACACAGCGAGGGAGGGACACACACAAACACAGCGAGGGAGGGACACACGCACACACAGCGAGGGAGGGACACACACACACACAGCGAGGGAGGGACACGCTCGCACAGCGAGGGAGGGACACGCACAAACACAGCGAGGGAGGGACACGCAAAAAAAAACGAGGGAGGGACACGCACGCGCAGCGAGGGAGGGACAAACACACAGCGAGGGAGGGACACACACACACACAGCGAGGGAGGGACACGCACAAACACAGCGAGGGAGGGACACGCACAAACACAGCGAGGGAGGGACACGCACAAACACAGCGAGGGAGGGACACGCACACACACAGCGAGGGAGGGACACACGCACACAGCGAGGGAGGGACACACACACACACAGCGAGGGAGGGACACGCACAAACACAGCGAGGGAGGGACACGCACAAACACAGCGAGGGAGGGACACGCACGCACAGCGAGGGAGGGACAAACACACATCGAGGGAGGGACACGCACGCACAGCGAGGGAGGGACACACACTCTCACAGCGAGGGAGGGACACACACACACAGCGAGGGAGGGACACACACAAACACAGCGAGGGAGGGACACACGCACACACAGCGAGGGAGGGACACACACACACACAGCGAGGGAGGGACACGCTCGCACAGCGAGGGAGGGACACGCACAAACACAGCGAGGGAGGGACACGCACAAACACAGCGAGGGAGGGACACGCACGCACAGCGAGGGAGGGACAAACACACAGCGAGGGAGGGACACACACACACACAGCGAGGGAGGGACACGCACAAACACAGTGAGGGAGGGACACACACACACACAGCGAGGGAGGGACACACACAAACACAGCGAGGGAGGGACACACGCACACACAGCGAGGGAGGGACACACACACACACAGCGAGGGAGGGACACGCTCGCACAGCGAGGGAGGGACACGCACAAACACAGCGAGGGAGGGACACGCAAAAAAAAACGAGGGAGGGACACGCACGCACAGCGAGGGAGGGACAAACACACAGCGAGGGAGGGACACACACACACACAGCGAGGGAGGGACACGCACAAACACAGCGAGGGAGGGACACGCACAAACACAGCGAGGGAGGGACACACACACACAGCGAGGGAGGGACACACACACACACAGCGAGGGAGGGACACGCTCGCACAGCGAGGGAGGGACACGCACAAACACAGCGAGGGAGGGACACGCACAAACACAGCGAGGGAGGGACACGCACGCACAGCGAGGGAGGGACAAACACACAGCGAGGGAGGGACACACACACACACAGCGAGGGAGGGACACGCACAAACACAGTGAGGGAGGGACACACACACACACAGCGAGGGAGGGACACACACAAACACAGCGAGGGAGGGACACACGCACACACAGCGAGGGAGGGACACACACACACACAGCGAGGGAGGGACACGCTCGCACAGCGAGGGAGGGACACGCACAAACACAGCGAGGGAGGGACACGCAAAAAAAAACGAGGGAGGGACACGCACGCACAGCGAGGGAGGGACAAACACACAGCGAGGGAGGGACACACACACACACAGCGAGGGAGGGACACGCACAAACACAGCGAGGGAGGGACACGCACACACACAGCGAGGGAGGGACACACGCACACAGCGAGGGAGGGACACACACACACACAGCGAGGGAGGGACACGCACAAACACAGCGAGGGAGGGACACGCACAAACACAGCGAGGGAGGGACACGCACGCACAGCGAGGGAGGGACAAACACACATCGAGGGAGGGACACGCACGCACAGCGAGGGAGGGACACACACTCTCACAGCGAGGGAGGGACACACACACACAGCGAGGGAGGGACACACACAAACACAGCGAGGGAGGGACACGCACACACACAGCGAGGGAGGGACACGCTCGCACAGCGAGGGAGGGACACGCACAAACACAGCGAGGGAGGGACACGCACAAACACAGCGAGGGAGGGACACGCACGCACAGCGAGGGAGGGACACGCACGCACACAGCGAGGGAGGGACACGCTCGCACAGCGAGGGAGGGACACGCACAAACACAGCGAGGGAGGGACACGCACAAACACAGCGAGGGAGGGACACGCACGCACAGCGAGGGAGGGACAAACACACAGCGAGGGAGGGACACACACACACACAGCGAGGGAGGGACACGCACAAACACAGCGAGGGAGGGACACGCACAAACACAGCGAGGGAGGGACACGCACGCACAGCGAGGGAGGGACAAACACACATCGAGGGAGGGACACGCACGCACAGCGAGGGAGGGACACACACACTCACAGCGAGGGAGGGACACACGCACACACAGCGAGGGAGGGACACACACACATACAGCGAGGGAGGGACACACACTCTCACAGTGAGGGAGGGACACACACACACACAGCGAGGGAGGGACAGGCACAAACACAGCGAGGAAGGGACACGCACACACACAGCGAGGGAGGGACACACACACAGCGAGGGAGGGACACACACTCTCACAGTGAGAGAGGGACACACACACACAGCGAGGGAGGGACACGCTCGCACAGCGAGGGAGGGAGGGACACACACACACACAGCGAGGGAGGGACACGCACACACAGCGAGGGAGGGACACACACACACACACACAGCGAGGGAGGGACACGCTCACACATCGAGGGAGGGACACACACACTCACAGCGAGGGAGGGACACGCATACACACTGCGAGGGAGGGACACACACACACACAGCGAGGGAGGGACACGCTCGCACAGCGAGGGAGGGACACGCACAAACACAGCGAGGGAGGGACACGCACACACAGCGAGGGAGGGACACACACACACAGCGAGGGCGGGACACACACACACAGCGAGGGAGGGACACGCACACACAGCGAGGGAGGGACACACACACACACAGCGAGGGAGGGACACACACACTCACAGCGAGGGAGGGACACACACACACACAGCGAGGGAGGGACACACACACACAGCGAGGGAGGGACACACACACTCACAGCGAGGGAGGGACACACACACACACAGCGAGGGAGGGACACACACACACAGCGAGGGAGGGACACACACACACACAGCGAGGGAGGGACACACACACACAGCGAGGGAGGGACACACACACTCACAGCGAGGGAGGGACACACGCACACACAGCGAGGGAGGGACACGCACAAACACAGCGAGGGAGGGACACGCACACACAGCGAGGGAGGGACACACACACTCACAGCGAGGGAGGGACACACGCACACACAGCGAGGGAGGGACACGCACACACTCAGCGAAGGAGGGACACACACACACACAGCGAGGGAGGGACACACAAACACAGCGAGGGAGGGACACACACAAACACAGCGAGGGAGGGACACGCACACACAGCGAGGGAGGGACACACGCACACACAGCGAGGGAGGGACACACACAAACACAGCGAGGGAGGGACACACACACACACAGCGAGGGAGGGACACGCACAAACACAGCGAGGGAGGGACACACAAACACAGCGAGGGAGGGACACACACACACACAGCGAGGGAGGGACACACACACACAGCGAGGGAGGGACACACACACACACAGCGAGGGAGGGACACGCACAAACACAGCGAGGGAGGGACACGCACACACAGCGAGGGAGGGACACACGCACACACAGCGAGGGAGGGACACACACACACACAGCGAGGGAGGGACACACGCACACACAGCGAGGGAGGGACACACACACACACAGCGAGGGAGGGACACACACACACAGCGAGGGACGGACACGCACACACAGCGAGGGAGGGGCACACACGCACACAGCGAGGGAGGGACACGCACACACACAGCGAGGGAGGGACACGCACAAACACAGCGAGGGAGGGACACGCACACACACAGCGAGGGAGGGACACGCACAAACACAGCGAGGGAGGGACACGCACAAACACAGCGAGGGAGGGACACGCACACACACAGCGAGGGAGGGACACACACACACACAGCGAGGGAGGGACACGCACAAACACAGCGAGGGAGGGACACGCACACACACAGCGAGGGAGGGACACGCACAAACACAGCGAGGGAGGGACACGCACACACACAGCGAGGGAGGGACACGCACACACACAGCGAGGGAGGGACACACACACACACAGCGAGGGAGGGACACGCACGCACAGCGAGGGAGGGACACGCACAAACACAGCGAGGGAGGGACACGCACGCACAGCGAGGGAGGGACACGCACAAACACAGCGAAGGAGGGACACGCACACACACAGCGAGGGAGGGACACGCACAAACACAGCGAAGGAGGGACACGCACACACACACAGCGAGGGAGGGACACGCACACACACAGCGAGGGAGGGACACACGCACACACACAGCGAGGGAGGGACACGCACACACACAGCGAGGGAGGGACACACACACACACAGCGAGGGAGGGACACACACACACAGCGAGGGAGGGACACACACACACACACACACACAGCGAGGGAGGGACACGCACAAACACAGCGAAGGAGGGACACACACACACACAGCGAGGGAGGGACACGCACAAACACAGCGAGGGAGGGACACGCACAAACACAGCGAGGGAGGGACACACACACACACAGCGAAGGAGGGACACGCACACACACAGCGAGGGAGGGACACACACTCACACAGCGAGGGAGGGACACACACTCACACAGCGAGGGAGGGACACACGCACACACAGCGAGGGAGGGACACACACACACACAGCGAGGGAGGGACACGCACACACACAGCGAGGGAGGGACACACACTCTCACAGCGAGGGAGGGACACACACAAACACAGCGAGGGAGGGACACACACTCTCACAGTGAGGGAGGGACACACACACACACAGCGAGGGAGGGACACGCACAAACACAGCGAAGGAGGGACACGCACACACACAGCGAGGGAGGGACACACACTCTCACAGCGAGGGAGGGACACACACAAACACAGCGAGGGAGGGACACACGCACACACAGCGAGGGAGGGACACACACACACACAGCGAGGGAGGGACACGCTCGCACAGCGAGGGAGGGACACGCACAAACACAGCGAGGGAGGGACTCGCACACACACAGCGAGGGAGGGACACGCACAAACACAGCGAGGGAGGGACTCGCACACACACAGCGAGGGAGGGACACGCACAAACACAGCGAGGGAGGGACACGCACGCACAGCGAGGGAGGGACACGCACGCACAGCGAGGGAGGGACACACACACACACAGCGAGGGAGGGACACGCACACACACAGCGAGGGAGGGACACACACACACACAGCGAGGGAGGGACACACACACACACAGCGAGGGAGGGACACGCACGCACAGCGAGGGAGGGACACGCACACACACAGCGAGGGAGGGACACGCACAAACACAGCGAGGGAGGGACACGCACACACACACAGCGAGGGAGGGACACGCACAAACACAGCGAGGGAGGGACACGCACGCCCAGCGAGGGAGGGACACACACACACACAGCGAGGGAGGGACACGCACGCACAGCGAGGAAGGGACACGCACACACACAGCGAGGGAGGGACACACACACACACAGCGAGGGAGGGACACGCACGCACAGCGAGGGAGGGACACGCACACACACAGCGAGGGAGGGACACACACACACACAGCGAGGGAGGGACACACACACACACAGCGAGGGAGGGACACACGCACACACAGCGAGGGAGGGACACGCTCGCACAGCGAGGGAGGGACACGCACAAACTCAGCGAGGGAGGGACACGCACACACACAGCGAGGGAGGGACACGGTCGCACAGCGAGGGAGGGACACGCACAAACTCAGCGAGGGAGGGACACGCACACACACAGCGAGGGAGGGACACGCACGCACAGCGAGGGAGGGACACACACACACACAGCGAGGGAGGGACACGCACGCACAGCGAGGGAGGGACACGCACAAACACAGCGAGGGAGGGACACGCACACACACACAGCGAGGGAGGGACACGCACAAACACAGCGAGGGAGGGACACGCACGCACAGCGAAGGAGGGACACACACACACACAGCGAGGGAGAGACACGCACACACTCAGCGAGGGAGGGACACACACACACAGCGAGGGAGGGACACGCTCACACAGCGAGGGAGGGACACACACACACAGCGAGGGAGGGACACACACACACAGCGAGGGAGGGACACACACACACACAGCGAGGGAAGGACACGCACGCACAGCGAGGGAGGGACAGACACTCACACAGCGAGGGAGGGACACACACACTCACAGCGAGGGAGGGACACGCGCACACACAGCGAGGGAGGGACACGCACAAACACAGCGAGGGAGGGACACGCACGCACAGCGAGGGAGGGACACACACACACACAGCGAGGGAGGGACACGCTCGCACAGCGAGGGAGGGACACGCACAAACACAGCGAGGGAGGGACACGCACACACACAGCGAGGGAGGGACACACGCACACACAGCGAGGGAGGGACACACACACACACACAGCGAGGGAGGGACACGCTCGCACAGCGAGGGAGGGACACGCACAAACACAGCGAGGGAGGGACACGCACACACACAGCGAGGGAGGGGCACACGCACACACAGCGAGGGAGGGACACGCACACACAGCGAGGGAGGGACACACACACAGCGAGGGAGGGACACACACACACACAGCGAGGGAGGGACACACACACACAGCGAGGGAGGGACACACGCACACACAGCGAGGGAGGGACACACGCACACACAGCGAGGGAGGGACACGCGCACACACAGCGAGGGAGGGACACACACACACACAGCGAGGGAGGGACACGCTCGCACAGCGAGGGAGGGACACGCACAAACACAGCGAGGGAGGGACACGCACACACACAGCGAGGGAGGGACACGCACAAACACAGCGAGGGAGGGACACGCACGCACAGCGAGAGAGGGACACACACACACACAGCGAGGGAGGGACACACACACACAGCGAGGGAGGGACACGCACACACAGCGAGGGAGGGACACGCTCGCACAGCGAGGGAGGGACACGCACAAACACAGCGAGGGAGGGACACGCACAAACACAGCGAGGGAGGGACACGCACGCACAGCGAGGGAGGGACACGCACAAACACAACGAGGGAGGGACACACACACACAGCGAGGGAGGGACACGCACACACACAGCGAGGGAGGGACACACACACACACAGCGAGGGAGGGACACGCTCGCACAGCGAGGGAGGGACACACACACACACAGCGAGGGAGGGACACGCACAAACACAGCGAAGGAGGGACACGCACACACACAGCGAGGGAGGGACACACACTCACACAGCGAGGGAGGGACACACACACACACAGCGAGGGAGGGACACGCACAAACACAGCGAAGGAGGGACACGCACACACACAGCGAGGGAGGGACACACACTCACACAGCGAGGGACGGACACACGCACACACAGCGAGGGAGGGACACACACACACACAGCGAGGGAGGGACACGCTCACACACAGCGAGGGAGGGACACACATACACACAGCGAGGGAGGGACACACACACACACAGCGAGGGAGGGACACGCTCACACACAGCGAGGGAGGGACACACACAAACACAGCGAGGGAGGGACACGCTCACACACAGCGAGGGAGGGACACACACAAACACAGCGAGGGAGGGACACGCACAAACACAGCGAGGGAGGGACACACACACACACACACACACAGCGAGGGAGGGACACACACACACACACACACAGCGAGGGAGGGACACACACAAACACAGCGAGGGAGGGACACGCACAAACACAGCGAGGGAGGGACACGCACGCACAGCGAGGGAGGGACACACACACACAGCGAGGGAGGGACACGCGCACACACAGCGAGGGAGGGACACGCACAAACACAGCGAGGGAGGGACACGCACAAACACAGCGAGGGAGGGACACGCACGCACAGCGAGGGAGGGACACACACACACACAGCGAGGGAGGGACACGCACACAAACAGCGAGGGAGGGACACACACACACAGCGAGGGAGGGACACACACTCACACAGCGAGGGAGGGACACACGCACACACAGCGAGGGAGGGACACACACACACCCAGCGAGGGAGGGACACGCTCACACACAGCGAGGGAGGGACACGCACAAACACAGCGAGGGAGGGACACGCACGCACAGCGAGGGAGGGACACACACACACACAGCGAGGGAGGGACACGCGCACACACAGCGAGGGAGGGACACGCACAAACACAGCGAGGGAGGGACACGCACAAACACAGCGAGGGAGGGAAACACACACACACAGCGAGGGAGGGACACACACAAACACAGCGAGGGAGGGACACGCACGCACAGCGTGGGAGGGACACACACACTCACAGCGAGGGAGGGACACACGCACACACAGCGAGGGAGGGACACGCACACACTCAGCGAGGGAGGGACACACGCACACACAGCGAGGGAGGGACACACACACTCACAGCGAGGGAGGGACACACGCACACACAGCGAGGGAGGGACACGCACACACTCAGCGAGGGAGGGACACACACACACAGCGAGGGAGGGACACACACACACAGCGAGGGAGGGACACACACACACACAGCGAGGGAGGGACACGCTCACACAGCGAGGGAGGGACACACACACAGCGAGGGAGGGACACGCTCACACACAGCGAGGGAGGGACACGCACACACTCAGCGAGGGAGGGACACACACACACAGCGAGGGAGGGACACGCACACACTCAGCGAGGGAGGGACACACACACACAGCGAGGGAGGGACACACACAAACACAGCGAGGGAGGGACACGCTCACACAGCGAGGGAGGGACACACACACACAGCGAGGGAGGGACACACACACACAGCGAGGGAGGGACACACACACAGACAGCGAGGGAGGGACACACACAAACACAGCGAGGGAGGGACACGCTCACACAGCGAGGGAGGGACACACACACACACAGCGAGGGAGGGACACACACACACACAGCGAGGGAGGGACACACACAAACACAGCGAGGGAGGGACACACACACACAGCGAGGGAGGGACACGCTCACACAGCGAGGGAGGGACACACACACACAGCGAGGGAGGGACACACACACACACAGCGAGGGAGGGACACGCTCACACAGCGAGGGAGGGACACACACACACAGCGAGGGAGGGACACACACACACAGCGAGGGAGGGACACACACACACACAGCGAGGGAGGGACACACACACACACAGCGAGGGAGGGACACACGCACACACAGCGAGGGAGGGACACGCTCACACAGCGAGGGAGGGACACACACACACAGCGAGGGAGGGACACACACACACAGCGAGGGAGGGACACACACAAACACAGCGAGGGAGGGACACACATACACACAGCGAGGGAGGGACACACACACTCACAGCGAGGGAGGGACACGCACACACAGCGAGGGAGGGACACACATACACACAGCGAGGGAGGGACACGCTCACACAGCGAGGGAGGGACACACACACACACAGCGAGGGAGGGACACACATACACACAGCGAGGGAGGGACACGCTCACACAGCGAGGGAGGGACACACACACACACAGCGAGGGAGGGACACGCACAAACACAGCGAGGGAGGGACACGCACGCACAGCGAGGGAGGGACACACACACTCACAGCGAGGGAGGGACACGCACACACAGCGAGGGAGGGACACGCGCCCACACAGCGAGGGAGGGAAACACACACACACAGCGAGGGAGGGACACACACACACACAGCGAGGGAGGGACACACGCACACACAGCGAGGGAGGGACACGCACAAACACAGCGAGGGAGGGACACACGCACACACAGCGAGGGAGGGACACGCACAAACACAGCGAGGGAGGGACACGCACGCACAGCGAGGGAGGGACACACACACACACAGCGAGGGAGGGACACGCACACAAACAGCGAGGGAGGGACACACACACACAGCGAGGGAGGGACACACACTCACACAGCGAGGGAGGGACACACGCACACACAGCGAGGGAGGGACACACACACACACAGCGAGGGAGGGACACGCTCACACACAGCGAGGGAGGGACACACACAAACACAGCGAGGGAGGGACACGCACAAACACAGCGAGGGAGGGACACACACACTCACAGCGAGGAAGGGACACGCACACACACAGCGAGGGAGGGACACACACACACACAGCGAGGGAGGGACACGCACAAACACAGCGAGGGAGGGACACGCACGCACAGCGAGGGAGGGACACGCACAAACACAGCGAGGGAGGGACACGCACGCACAGCGAGGGAGGGACACACACACTCACAGCGAGGGAGGGACACACGCACACACAGCGAGGAAGGGACACGCACACACAGCGAGGGAGGGACACGCGCACACACAGCGAGGGAGGGACACGCACACACAGCGAGGGAGGGACACGCGCACACACAGCGAGGGAGGGAAACACACACACACAGCGAGGGAGGGACACGCACGCACAGCGAGGGAGGGACACACACACTCACAGCGAGGGAGGGACACACGCACACACAGCGAGGGAGGGACACGCACGCACAGCGAGGAAGGGACACGCACGCACAGCGAGGGAGGGACACACGCACACACAGCGAGGAAGGGACACGCACACACAGCGAGGGAGGGACACGCGCACACACAGCGAGGGAGGGAAACACACACACACAGCGAGGGAGGGACACGAACAAACACAGCGAGGAAGGGACACGCACGCACAGCGAGGGAGGGACACACGCACACACAGCGAGGAAGGGACACGCACACACAGCGAGGGAGGGACACGCTCACACACAGCGAGGGAGGGACACGCACACACACAGCGAGGGAGGGACACACGCACACACAGCGAGGGAGGGACACGCACACACTCAGCGAGGGAGGGACACACACACACAGCGAGGGAGGGACACGCTCACACAGTGAGGGAGGGACACACACACACAGCGAGGGAGGGACACACACACACAGCGAGGGAGGGACACACACACACACAGCGAGGGAGGGACACACACACTCACAGCGAGGGAGGGACACACGCACACACAGCGAGGGAGGGACACGCGCACACACAGTGAGGGAGGGACACAAACACAGCGAGGGAGGGACACGCACAAACACAGCGAGGGAGGGACACGCACGCACAGCGAGGGAGGGACACACACACACACAGCGAGGGAGGGACACACACACTCACAGCGAGGGAGGGACACGCACAAACACAGCGAGGGAGGGACACACACACACAGCGAGGGAGGGACACACACACACACAGCGAGGGAGGGACACACACACTCACAGCGAGGGAGGGACACACGCACACACAGCGAGGGAGGGACACGCGCACACACAGTGAGGGAGGGACACAAACACAGCGAGGGAGGGACACGCACAAACACAGCGAGGGAGGGACACGCACGCACAGCGAGGGAGGGACACACACACTCACAGCGAGGGAGGGACACACGCACACACAGCGAGGGAGGGACACGCACACACTCAGCGAGGGAGGGACACACACACACAGCGAGGGAGGGACACGCTCACACAGTGAGGGAGGGACACACACACACAGCGAGGGAGGGACACACACACACAGCGAGGGAGGGACACACACACACAGCGAGGGAGGGACACACACACACACAGCGAGGGAGGGACACACACACACAGCGAGGGAGGGACACGCTCACACAGTGAGGGAGGGACACACACACACAGCGAGGGAGGGACACACACACACAGCGAGGGAGGGACACACACACACACAGCGAGGGAGGGACACACACACTCACAGCGAGGGAGGGACACACGCACACACAGCGAGGGAGGGACACGCGCACACACAGTGAGGGAGGGACACAAACACAGCGAGGGAGGGACACGCACACACACAGCGAGGGAGGGACACGCACGCACAGCGAGGGAGGGACACACACACTCACAGCGAGGGAGGGACACACACACACACAGCGAGGGAGGGAAACACACACACACAGCGAGGAAGGGACACGCACACACAGCGAGGGAGGGACACGCGCACACACAGCGAGGGAGGGACACGCGCACACACAGCGAGGGAGGGAAACACACACACACAGCGAGGGAGGGACACGCACACACTCAGCGAGGGAGGGACACACACTCACAGCGAGGGAGGGACACGAACAAACACAGCGAGGGAGGGACACACACACACACACACAGCGAGGGAGGGACACACACACACACAGCGAGGGAGGGACACGAACAAACACAGCGAGGGAGGGACACGCACGCACAGCGAGGGAGGGACACGCGCACACACAGCGAGGGAGGGAAACACACACACACAGCGAGGGAGGGACACGAACAAACACAGCGAGGGAGGGACACGCTCGCACAGCGAGGGAGGGACACACACACACACAGCGAGGGAGGGACACGCTCACACACAGCGAGGGAGGGACACACACACACACAGCGAGGGAGGGACACACACAAACACAGCGAGGGAGGGACACGCACGCACAGCGAGGGAGGGACACACACACACACAGCGAGGGAGGGACACGCGCACACACAGCGAGGGAGGGACACACATACACACAGCGAGGGAGGGACACGCACAAACACAGCGAGGGAGGGACACGCACGCACAGCGAGGGAGTGACACACACACACACAGCGAGGGAGGGACACGCTCACACAGCGAGGGAGGGACACACACACACACAGCGAGGGAGGGACACGCACAAACACAGCGAGGGAGGGACACGCACGCACAGCGAGGGAGTGACACACACACACACAGCGAGGGAGGGACACGCACACACAGCGAGGGAGGGACACACACACTCACAGCGAGGGAGGGACACGCACACACAGCGAGGGAGGGACACACACACTCACAGCGAGGGAGGGACACACACACACACAGCGAGGGAGGGACACACACACACACAGCGAGGGAGGGACACGCACACACAGCGAGGGAGGGACACACGCACACACAGCGAGGAAGGGACACGCACACACAGCGAGGGAGGGACACGCACACACAGCGAGGGAGGGACACACGCACACACAGCGAGGAAGGGACACGCACACACAGCGAGGGAGGGACACACACACACACAGCGAGGGAGGGACACGAACAAACACAGTGAGGGAGGGACACGCACACAAACAGCGAGGGAGGGACACACACTCACACAGCGAGGGAGGGACACTCACACACACAGCGAGGGAGGGACACTCACACACACAGCGAGGGAGGGACACGAACAAACACAGTGAGGGAGGGACACGCACACAAACAGCGAGGGAGGGACACACACTCACACAGCGAGGGAGGGACACTCACACACACAGCGAGGGAGGGACACGCACGCACACAGCGAGGGAGGGACACACACACACACAGCGAGGGAGGGACACGCTCACACATCGAGGCAGGGACACACACACACAGCGAGGGAGGGACACACACACACACAGCGAGGGAGGGACACACATACACACAGCGAGGGAGGGACACGCTCACACAGCGAGGGAGGGACACACACACACACACAGCGAGGGAGGGACACGCTCACACAGCGAGGGAGGGACACACACACACACAGCGAGGGAGGGACACGCTCACACAGCGAGGGAGGGACACGCACAAACACAGCGAGGGAGGGACACGCACAAACACAGCGAGGGAGGGACACACACACACAGCGAGGGAGGGACACACACACACAGCGAGGGAGGGACACACACACACAGCGAGGGAGGGACACACACACACAGCGAGGGAGGGACACACACACACAGCGAGGGAGGGACACACACACACAGCGAGGGAGGGACACACACACACAGCGAGGGAGGGACACACACACACAGCGAGGGAGGGACACACACACACACAGCGAGGGAGGGACACACACAAACACAGCGAGGGAGGGACACACACACACACAGCGAGGGAGGGACACGCACAAACACAGCGAGGGAGGGACACGCACAAACACAGCGAGGGAGGGACACGCGCACACACAGCGAGGGAGGGAAACACACACACACAGCGAGGGAGGGAAACACACACACACAGCGAGGGAGGGAAACACACACACACAGCGAGGGAGGGACACACACACACAGCGAGGGAGGGAAACACACACACACAGTGAGGGAGGGACACGCTCACACAGCGAGGGAGGGACACACACACACACAGCGAGGGAGGGACACGCTCACACAGCGAGGGAGGGACACACACACACAGCGAGGGAGGGACACACACACACACAGCGAGGGAGGGACACACATACACACAGCGAGGGAGGGACACGCTCACACAGCGAGGGAGGGACACACACACACAGCGAGGGAGGGACACACACAAACACAGCGAGGGAGGGACACACACACACACAGCGAGGGAGGGACACGCACAAACACAGCGAGGGAGGGACACGCACGCACAGCGAGGGAGTGACACACACACACACAGCGAGGGAGGGACACGCACACACAGCGAGGGAGGGACACACACACTCACAGCGAGGGAGGGACACGCACACACAGCGAGGGAGGGACACGCACAGACTGCGAGGGAGGGACACGCACACACTGCGAGGGAGGGACATGCACACACACATACACAGAAAGAGTGACGCGCACACAGTGAGAGAGCGACACACACACTCTCCCACAGCGAGGGAGGGACACACACACACAGTGAGGGAGGGACACACGCACACACAGCGAGAGAGGGACACGCACACACAGCGAGGGAGGGACACGCACACACTGCGAGGGAGGGACACACACACACAGTGAGGGAGGGACACACGCACACACAGCGAGGGAGGGACACGCACAGACTGCGAGGGAGGGACACGCACACACTGCGAGGGAGGGACACACACACACAGTGAGGGAGGGACGCACACACACAGCGAGGGAGGGACACACACACACACAGCGAGGGAGGGACACACACACACTGTGAGGGAGGGACGCACACACACAGTGAGGAGATTTGCACACACACACACACACACACACAGCGAGGGAAGAGGACACACACGCTTACACACACATAAACACAGAACAAGGGAGGGACACGTGCACACACAGTGATGTGTCTCCTCGGACGTGTAATCGTCCAGCTCTCACTCCAGTCTGCTCCCTCACAGGGTCACCTTCTCTGTGACTCCCAGGTACAACTAGGCCTCGATCCTCAGTGCTGATTTCTTTTCTCCCAGGTGTGAGTCCACCTCAAGCTCCTGCTCGAAGTTGCCCCCTCACACGGTCACTCCCTCTGTGACTCGGTGCTGATTTCGAGCCTCCTTCTCTGCTTTTTATCCAAATCCAGGTCCCAGTCGGCCTTGACCCTCGCTGCTGATGTATATTCTCACGCTCTGTGCTGCACTCGCTCAGGGTCTCTCCCCTTGTGACTCCCAGGTAATGGTCGGTATCAAGCCTCAGCTGAGATTTATAACATCCCATTCCGCACTTCTCTCTTACAGGATCACCGTTGTGGCTGGAAGACAGTGGGAAAGAGGAGGATTAGACAGAGCAGAGGGTGTTACAGTGATTGAGGGAGATGTAGGGGATGAAACAGGTTATCTGGAGAGCTAGGTAGACCTGTAGTAACTAAAGAACGTTACTGGAAGATACAGTGGGAGTTGCAGACACTGAAGAAGGCAAAGGAAATAGTGAGACGGTGGCTTGTTCATGACGGAGCTTTGTAGAGTCTAAAGGGCTTCAAAGTTTGTGAGAAGATTTTTAGCACGGGTACTCGTTGTGGTACTGTTCGCCGAGTTGGAAGTTTGTGTTGCAGACGTTTCATCCCCTGTCTAGGTGAAATCCTCAGTGCGTGGGAGCCTCCTGTGAAGCGCTTCTGTGATCTTTCCTCCGGCAACGATACTGATTTGCATCTGCCGCTTCTGGTTGTCAGTTCCAGCTGTCCGCTGCAGTGGTCGGTATATTAGGTCCAGGTCGATGTGCTTATTGATTGAAATTGTGGATGAGTGCCATGCCTCTAGGAATTCCCTGGCTGTTCTCTGTTTGGCTTGTCCTATAATAGTAGTGTTGTCCCAGTCGAACTCATGTTGCTTGTCATCTGCGTGTGTGGCTACTCAGGATAGCTGGTCGTGTCGTTTCGTGGCTAGTTGGTGTTCATGGATGCGGATCGTTAGCTGTCTTCCTGTTTGTCCTATGTAGTGTTTTGTGCAGTCCTTGCATTGGATTTTGTACACTACATTGGTTTTGCTCATGCTGGGTATCAGTCCTTCGTCCTGGTGAGTTGTTGTCTGAGAGTGGCTGTTGGTTTGTGTACTTTTATGAGTCCTAGTGGTCGCAGTAGTCTGGCTGTCAGTTCGGAAATGTTCTTGATGTATGGTAGTGTGGCTAGTCCTTTGGGTCGTGGCATTTCTTCATTCCGTTGTCTTTCCCTGAGGCATCTGTGGATGAAATTGCGTGGAGTTTGACCCCACCCCGTAGCTCACTAATAGGATAAACAACACACTGAGAAACCTGCAAAAAAACGGACAGATAACCAGGTCTGACCTACAGAGAATGAAAACTGAAAGCAACAACACCGCCAGATTCTATGGCCTACCTAAAGTGCACAAACCAGACATCCCACTCAGACCCATAGTATCACTACCAGGGACACCATCACACAAACTGGCTAAAGAACTACAGCAGAAACTGAAACACCTGATCAGCGGATCCAGACACTCTATACAATCAACACAGGAATTCTTGGACATCATCAGAAATAACACACATAGACAAGGAAGAAACTACGGTCTCTTTCGATGTAACGGCACTGTTCACCTCTATCAACAAAACCCTAGCCGGAGAAACAATAGCCAAAATGCTGGACATACGGAACAGAGAATAAGACGGGGAACTTATCAACAAAGATTGTATACTCAAACTACCGGACCTGTACCTCATAACACACTTCACATTCGACAACCAAATATATGAACACATCAACGGCACACCCATGGGCTCACCCATCTCTTGACTCATAGCGGAAGTGAGAATGCAAAGATTAGAACAAACAGTCTTACCACAAAATCAACCCAAACTCTGGGTCAGATATGTTGATGACACCTTAGTAATCATTAAAAACACAGAAATAGAGAACACACACCGGATCATCAACGCCACACTCACAGGAATCCGATTCACGAGAGAGGAAGAAAAGGACACCCAACTCCCATTCCTAGACGTGACGGTACAGAGAACACCGAACGGAGAATTCACCACAAAGGTAAACAGGAAAGCCACACACACAGACCGAGTCCTGGACTACAAAAGCAACCACCCCAACACACACAAAAGAAATTGTATCAAGACACTGTTCAAAAGGGCCACAACACACTGCAGCACACCAGAACTGCAAAAAGAGGAAGAAAAATACCTATACAATGTATTCGCAAAAAACGGATACCCCCGCAATTTCATTAAGGATTGTCTGTATGCATTTGCTAGACGACTGTCCTCTGATATTGATGAGGGCCGTGCAGATGATGTGGGTTACATGGAGATGTTACACAGAGAGAGAAGAGCAAGGCTGGAGATGTTACAGAGAGGGGAAAGCAAGGCTGGAGATGTTACACAGAGAGAGGAAAGCAATACTGGAGATGTTACACAGAGAGAGGGGAAAGCAAGGCTGGAGATGTTACACAGAGAGAGGAAAGCCAGGCTGGAGATGTTACACAGAGAGAGAAGCGCAAGGCTGGAGATGTTACACAGAGAGAGGAAAGCAAGGCTGGAGATGTTACACAGAGAGAGGAAAGCAAGGCTGGAGATGTTACAGAGAGGGGAAAGCAAGGCTGGAGATGTTCCAGAGATAGAGCACAGCTGGAGATGTCACAGATACAGAAAAGCAAGGCTGGAGATGTTTCAGAGAGAGAAAAGCAAATATGGAGATGTTACAGAGATAGAAAAGCAAGGCTGGAGATGTTTCAGAGAGAGAAAAGCAAATATGGAGATGTTACAGAGATAGAAAAGCAAGGCTGGAGATGTGACAGGGAGAAAGGAAAGCAAGGCAGGAGATGTCACAGAGAGGAAAGCAAGGCTGGAGATGTTACAGAGAGAGAGAAGAGCAAGACTTGAGATGTTACACAGAGAGAGGAAAGCAAGGCTGGAGATGTCAGAGAGATAGGAAAGCAAGGCTGGAGATGTTACAGAGAGACAGAAAAGCAAGGCTGGAGATGTTACAGAGATAGGAAAGCAAGGCTGGAGATGTTACAGAGAGACAGAAAAGCAAGGATGGAGATGTTACAGAGATAGGAAAGTAAGGCTGGAGATGTTACAGAGATAGAAAAGCAAGGCTGGAGATGTGACAGAGAGACAGAAAAGCAAGCCCGGAGATGACACAGAGAGAGGAAAGCAAGGCTGAAGATATTACAGAGAGAGAGAAAAGCAAGGCTGGAGATGTTTCACAGAGATAGGAAAGCAAGGCTGGAGATATTAAAGAGAGAGGAAAGCAAGGCTGGAGATGTTGAAGAGATATAAAAGCAAGGCTGGAGATATTAAGGAGAGAGAAAAAGCAAGGCTAGAGATGTTACAGAGGTAGGAAAGCCAGGCTGGAGATGTTACAGAGAGGAAAACAAGGCTGGAGATGTTACAGAGAGGAACGCAAGGCTGGAGATGTTACAGAGGTAGGAAAGCAAGGCCGGAGATGTTACAGAGAGGAAAACAAGGCTGGAGATGTTACAGAGAGGAATGCAAGGCTGGAGATGTTACAGAGGTAGGAAAGCAAGGCTGGAGATGTTACAGAGAGCAGAAATCAAGGCTGGAGATGTTACAGAGGTAGGAAAGCAAGGCCGGAGATGTTACAGAGAGAGGAAAGCAAGGCTGGAGATGTTACAGAGATAGGAAAGCAAGGCTGCATATGTTAGAGAGAGAGAAGCACAAGGCTGGAGATGTTACACAGAGAGAGGAAAACAATGCTGGAGATGTTACAGAGAGGGGAAAGCAAGGCTGGAGATGTTACAGAGATAGGAGAGAACAGCTGGAGATGTCACAGATACAGAAAAGCAAGGCTAGAGATGTTACAGAGTGGAAAGCAAGGCTGGAGATGTTACAGAGGTAGGAAAGCCAGGCTGGAGATGTTAGAGAGAGAGGAGCGCATGGCTGGAGATATTACAGAGGTAGCAAAGCAAGGCCGGGGATGTTACAGAGAGGAAAGCAAGGCTGGAGATGTTACAGAGAGCAGAAATCAAGGCTGGAGATGTTACAATGGTAGGAAAGCAAGGCTGGAGATGTTACAGAGGTAGGAAACCAAGGCTGGAGATGTTACAGAGAGAGGAAAGCAAGGCTGAAGATGTAACAGAGTGGAAAGCAAGCCTGAAGATGTTACAGGGAGAGGAAAGCAAGGCGGGAGATGTTACAGAGAGAGGAAAGCAAGGCTGGAGATATTAAAGAGTGAGAAAAGCAAGGCTGGAGATGTTACAGAGGTAGTCAAGCAAGGCTGGAGATGTTCGAGAGAGAATGAAGCAAGGCTGGAGATGTTACAGAGAGGAAAGCAAGGCTGGAGATATTACAGAGGTAGGAAAGCAAGGCTGGAGATGTTAGAGAGAGAGAAGCGCAAGGCTGGAGATATTACAGAGGTAGGCAAGCAAGGCCGGAGATGTTACAGAGAGAGGAAAGCAAGGCTGGAGATGTTACAGAGAGGATCGCAAGGCTGGAGATGTTACAGAGAGGAAAGCAAGGCTGGAGATGTGACAGAGAGGAAAGCAAGGCTGGAGATGTTACAGAGGTAGGAAAGCAAGGCTGGAGATGTTAGAGAGAGAGAAGCGCAAGGCTGGAGATGTTACAGAGAGGACCGCAAGGCTGGAGATGTTACAGAGAGGACCGCAAGGCTGGAGATGTTACAGAGAGGAAAGCAAGGCTGGAGATTTTAAGGAGGTAGGAAACCAAGGCTGGAGATGTTACAGAGGTTGGAAAGCAAGGCTGCAGATATTAAAGAGAGAGAAAAGCAAGGCTAGAGATGTTACAGAGATAGGAAAGCAAGGCTGCAGATGTTAGAGAGAGAGAAGCACAAGGCTGGAGATGCTACACAGAGAGAGGAAAGCAAGGCAGGAGATGTTACACAGAGAGAGGAAAGCAATGCTGGAGATGTTAGAGAGAGAGAAGCGCAAGGCTGGAGATGTTACCGAGACAGAAAAGCAAGGCTGGAGATGTTTCAGAGAGAGAAAAGCAAATATGGAGATGTTACAGAGATAGAAAAGCAAGGCTGGAGATGTGACAGGGAGAAAGGAAAGCAAGGCTGGAGATGTTACAGAGAGAGAAGAGCAAGGCTGGAGATGTTACACAGAGAGAGGAAAGCAAGGCTGGAGATGTCAGAGAGATAGGAAAGCAAGGCTGGAGATGTTACAGAGAGACAGAAAAGCAAGGCTGGAGATGTTACAGAGATAGGAAAGCAAGGCTGGAGATATTAGAGAGAGACAGAAAAGCAAGGCCGGAGATGACACAGAGAGAGGAAAGCAAGGCTGAAGATATGACAGAGAGGAAGAAAAGCAAGGGTGGAGATGTTTCACAGAGATAGGAAAGCAAGGCTGGAGATATTAAAGAGAGAGGAAAGCAAGGCTGGAGATGTTGAAGAGATATAAAAGCAAGGCTGGAGATATTAAGGAGAGAGAAAAAGCAAGGCTAGAGATGTTACAGAGGTAGGAAAGCCAGGCTGGAGATGTTACAGAGAGGAAAACAAGGCTGGAGATGTTACAGAGAGGAACGCAAGGCTGGAGATGTTACAGAGGTAGGAAAGCAAGGCCGGAGATGTTACAGAGAGGAAAACAAGGCTGGAGATGTTACAGAGAGGAATGCAAGGCTGGAGATGTTACAGAGGTAGGAAAGCAAGGCCGGAGATGTTACAGAGAGGAAAACAAGGCTGGAGATGTTACAGAGAGGAATGCAAGGCTGGAGATGTTACAGAGAGGAAAGCAAGGCTGGAGATGTTACAGAGAGCAGAAATCAAGGCTGGAGATGTTACAGAGGTAGGAAAGCAAGGCTGGAGATGTTACAGAGAGAGGAAAGCAAGGCTGGAGATGTTACAGAGAGAGGAAAGCAAGGCTGGAGATGTAACAGAGTGGAAAGCAAGCCTGAAGATGTTACAGAGAGAGGAAAGCAAGGCTGGAGATGTAACAGAGTGGAAAGCAAGCCTGAAGATGTTACAGGGAGAGGAAAGCAAGGCGGGAGATGTTACAGAGAGAGGAAAGCAAGGCTGGAGATATTAAAGAGAGAGAAAAGCAAGGCTGGAGATGTTACAGAGGTAGTCAAGCAAGGCTGGAGATGTTAGAGAGAGAATGAAGCAAGGCTGGAGATATTACAGAGGTAGGAAAGCAAGGCTGGAGATGTTAGAGAGAGAAAAGCGCAAGGCTGGAGATATTACCAAGGTAGGCAAGCAAGGCCGGAGATGTTACAGAGAGGACCGCAAGGCTGGAGATGTTACAGAGAGGAATGCAAGGCTGGAGATTTTAAGGAGGTAGGAAACCAAGGCTGGAGATGTTACAGAGGTTGGAAAGCCAGGCTGCAGATGTTAGAGAGAGAGAAGCACAAGGCTGGAGATGCTACACAGAGAGAGGAAAGCAAGGCTGGAGATGTTACACAGAGAGAGGAAAGCAATGCTGGAGATCTTACAGAGAGGGGAAAGCAAGGCTGGAGATGTTACAGAGACAGAAAAGCAAGGCTGGAGATGTTTCAGAGAGAGAAAAGCAAATATGGAGATGTTACAGAGATAGAAAAGCAAGGCTGGAGATGTGACAGGGAGAAAGGAAAGCAAGGCTGGAGATGTTACAGAGAGAGAAGAGCAAGGCTGGAGATGTTACACAGAGAGAGGAAAGCAAGGCTGGAGATGTCAGAGAGATAGGAAAGCAAGGCTGGAGATGTTACAGAGAGACAGAAAAGCAAGGCTGGAGATGTTACAGAGATAGAAAAGCAAGGCTGGAGATGTTAGAGAGAGACAGAAAAGCAAGGCCGGAGATGACACAGAGAGAGGAAAGCAAGGCTGAAGATATGACAGAGAGGAAGAAAAGCAAGGCTGGAGATGTTTCACAGAGATAGGAAAGCAAGGCTGGAGATATTAAAGAGAGAGGAAAGCAGGGCTGGAGATGTTACAGAGATATAAAAGCAAGGCTGGAGATATTAAGGAGAGAGAAAAGCAAGGCTAGAGATGTTACAGAGAGGAAAGCAAGGCTGGAGATTTTAAGGAGGTAGGAAACCAAGGCTGGAGATGTTACAGAGGTTGGAAAGCAAGGCTGGAGATATTAAAGAGAGAGAAAAGCAAGGCTAGAGATGTTACAGAGATAGGAAAGCAAGGCTGCAGATGTTAGAGAGAGAGAAGCACATGGCTGGAGATGCTACACAGAGAGAGGAAAGCAAGGCTGGAGATGTTACACAGAGAGAGGAAAGCAATGCTGGAGATCTTACAGAGAGGGGAAAGCAAGGCTGGAGATGTTACAGAGACAGAAAAGCAAGGCTGGAGATGTTTCAGAGAGAGAAAAGCAAATATGGAGATGTTACAGAGATAGAAAAGCAAGGCTGGAGATGTGACAGGGAGAAAGGAAAGCAAGGCTGGAGATGTTACAGAGAGAGAAGAGCAAGGCTGGAGATGTTACACAGAGAGAGGAAAGCAAGGCTGGAGATGTCAGAGAGATAGGAAAGCAAGGCTGGAGATGTTACAGAGAGACAGAAAAGCAAGGCTGGAGATGTTACAGAGATAGGAAAGCAAGGCTGGAGATGTTGGAGAGAGACAGAAAAGCAAGGCCGGAAATGACACAGAGAGAGGAAAGCAAGGCTGAAGATATGACAGAGAGGAAGAAAAGCAAGGCTGGAGATGTTTCACAGAGATAGGAAAGCAAGGCTGGAGATATTAAAGAGAGAGGAAAGCAGGGCTGGAGATGTTACAGAGATATAAAAGCAAGGCTGGAGATATTAAGGAGAGAGAAAAGCAAGGCTAGAGATGTTGCAGAGAGGAAAGCAAGGCTGGAGATGTTACAGAGGTAGGAAAGCCAGGCTGGAGATGTTAGAGAGAGAGGAGCGCAAGGCTGGAGATAATACAGAGGTAGGAAAGCAAGGCCGGGGATGTTACAGAGAGGAAAATAAGGCTGGAGATGTTACAGAGAGGAATGCAAGGCTGGAGATGTTACAGAGAGCGGAAATCAAGGCTGGAGATTTTACAGAGGTCGGAAAGCAAGGCTGGGGATGTTACAGAGAGAGGAAACCAAGGCTGGAGATGTTACAGAGAGAGGAAAGCAAGGCTGGAGATGTTACAGAGAGAGGAAAGCAAGGCTGGAGATGTTACAGAGATAGGAAAGCAAGGCTGGAGATGTTACAGAGATAGGAAAGCAAGGCTGCATATGTTAGAGAGAGAGAAGCACAAGGCTGGAGATGTTACACAGAGAGAGGAAAACAATGCTGGAGATGTTACAGAGAGAGGAAAGCAAGGCTGAAGATATTACAGAGAGAGAGAAAAGCAAGGCTGGAGATGTTTCACAGAGATAGGAAAGCAAGGCTGGAGATATTAAAGAGAGAGGAAAGCAAGGCTGGAGATGTTGAAGAGATATAAAAGCAAGGCTGGAGATATTAAGGAGAGAGAAAAAGCAAGGCTAGAGATGTTACAGAGGTAGGAAAGCCAGGCTGGAGATGTTACAGAGAGGAAAACAAGGCTGGAGATGTTACAGAGAGGAACGCAAGGCTGGAGATGTTACAGAGGTAGGAAAGCAAGGCCGGAGATGTTACAGAGAGGAAAACAAGGCTGGAGATGTTACAGAGAGGAATGCAAGGCTGGAGATGTTACAGAGGTAGGAAAGCAAGGCCGGAGATGTTACAGAGAGGAAAACAAGGCTGGAGATGTTACAGAGAGGAATGCAAGGCTGGAGATGTTACAGAGAGGAAAGCAAGGCTGGAGATGTTACAGAGAGCAGAAATCAAGGCTGGAGATGTTACAGAGGTAGGAAAGCAAGGCTGGAGATGTTACAGAGAGAGGAAAGCAAGGCTGGAGATGTTACAGAGAGAGGAAAGCAAGGCTGGAGATGTGGAAAGCAAGCCTGAAGATGTTACAGGGAGAGGAAAGCAAGGCGGGAGATGTTACAGAGAGAGGAAAGCAAGGCTGGAGATATTAAAGAGAGAGAAAAGCAAGGCTGGAGATGTTACAGAGGTAGTCAAGCAAGGCTGGAGATGTTAGAGAGAGAATGAAGCAAGGCTGGAGATATTACAGAGGTAGGAAAGCAAGGCTGGAGATGTTAGAGAGAGAAAAGCGCAAGGCTGGAGATATTACCAAGGTAGGCAAGCAAGGCCGGAGATGTTACAGAGTGGACCGCAAGGCTGGAGATGTTACAGAGAGGACCGCAAGGCTGGAGATGTTACAGAGAGGAATGCAAGGCTGGAGATTTTAAGGAGGTAGGAAACCAAGGCTGGAGATGTTACAGAGGTTGGAAAGCAAGGCTGCAGATATTAAAGAGAGAGAAAAGCAAGGCTAGAGATGTTACAGAGATAGGAAAGCAAGGCTGCAGATGTTAGAGAGAGAGAAGCACATGGCTGGAGATGCTACACAGAGAGAGGAAAGCAAGGCTGGAGATGTTACACAGAGAGAGGAAAGCAATGCTGGAGATCTTACAGAGAGGGGAAAGCAAGGCTGGAGATGTTACAGAGACAGAAAAGCAAGGCTGGAGATGTTTCAGAGAGAGAAAAGCAAATATGGAGATGTTACAGAGATAGAAAAGCAAGGCTGGAGATGTGACAGGGAGAAAGGAAAGCAAGGCTGGAGATGTTACAGAGAGAGAAGAGCAAGGCTGGAGATGTTACACAGAGAGAGGAAAGCAAGGCTGGAGATGTCAGAGAGATAGGAAAGCAAGGCTGGAGATGTTACAGAGAGACAGAAAAGCAAGGCTGGAGATGTTACAGAGATAGGAAAGCAAGGCTGGAGATGTTGGAGAGAGACAGAAAAGCAAGGCCGGAAATGACACAGAGAGAGGAAAGCAAGGCTGAAGATATGACAGAGAGGAAGAAAAGCAAGGCTGGAGATGTTTCACAGAGATAGGAAAGCAAGGCTGGAGATATTAAAGAGAGAGGAAAGCAGGGCTGGAGATGTTACAGAGATATAAAAGCAAGGCTGGAGATATTAAGGAGAGAGAAAAGCAAGGCTAGAGATGTTGCAGAGAGGAAAGCAAGGCTGGAGATGTTACAGAGGTAGGAAAGCCAGGCTGGAGATGTTAGAGAGAGAGGAGCGCAAGGCTGGAGATATTACAGAGGTAGGAAAGCAAGGCCGGGGATGTTACAGAGAGGAAAATAAGGCTGGAGATGTTACAGAGAGGAATGCAAGGCTGGAGATGTTACAGAGAGCGGAAATCAAGGCTGGAGATTTTACAGAGGTCGGAAAGCAAGGCTGGGGATGTTACAGAGGTAGGAAACCAAGGCTGGAGATGTTACAGAGAGAGGAAAGCAAGGCTGGAGATGTTACAGAGATAGGAAAGCAAGGCTGGAGATTTTACAGAGAGAGGAAAGCAAGGCTGGAGATGTAACAGAGTGGATAGCAAGACTGAAGATGTTACAGGAAGAGGAAAGCAAGGCTGGAGATGTTACTGAGAGAGGAAAACAAGGCTGGAGATATTAAAGAGAGAGAAAAGCAAGGCTGGAGATGTTATAGAGGTAGTCAAGCAAGGCTGGAGATGTTAGAGAGAGAATGAAGCAAGGCTGGAGATGTTACAGAGAGGAAAGCAAGGCTGGATATATTACAGAGGTAGGAAAGCAAGGCTGGAGATGTTAGAGAGAGAGAAGCGCAAGGCTGGAGATATTACAGAGGTCGGCAAGCAAGGCCGGAGATGTTACAGAGAGAGGAAAGCAAGGCTGGAGATGTTACAGAGATAGGAAAGCAAGGCTGCATATGTTAGAGAGAGAGAAGCACAAGGCTGGAGATGTTACACAGAGAGAGGAAAACAATGCTGGAGATGTTACAGAGAGGGGAAAGCAAGGCTGGAGATGTTACAGAGATAGGAGAGAACAGCTGGAGATGTCACAGATACAGAAAAGCAAGGCTAGAGATGTTACAGAGTGGAAAGCAAGGCTGGAGATGTTAGAGAGAGAGGAGCGCATGGCTGGAGATATTACAGAGGTAGCAAAGCAAGGCCGGGGATGTTACAGAGAGGAAAGCAAGGCTGGAGATGTTACAGAGAGGAAAGCAAGGCTGGAGATGTTACAGAGAGCAGAAATCAAGGCTGGAGATGTTACAATGGTAGGAAACCAAGGCTGGAGATTATACAGAGGTAGGAAAGCAAGGCTGGAGATGTTACAGAGAGAGGAAAGCAAGGCTGAAGATGTAACAGAGTGGAAAGCAAGCCTGAAGATGTTACAGGGAGAGGAAAGCAAGGCTGGAGATGTTACAGAGGTAGTCAAGCAAGGCTGGAGATGTTCGAGAGAGAATGAAGCAAGGCTGGAGATGTTACAGAGAGGAAAGCAAGGCTGGAGATATTACAGAGGTAGGAAAGCAAGGCTGGAGATGTTAGAGAGAGAGAAGCGCAAGGCTGGAGATATTACAGAGGTAGGCAAGCAAGGCCGGAGATGTTACAGAGAGAGGAAAGCAAGGCTGGAGATGTTACAGAGAGGATCGCAAGGCTGGAGATGTTACAGAGAGGAAAGCAAGGCTGGAGATGTGACAGAGAGGAAAGCAAGGCTGGAGATGTTACAGAGGTAGGAAAGCAAGGCTGGAGATGTTAGAGAGAGAGAAGCGCAAGGCTGGAGATGTTACAGAGAGGACCGCAAGGCTGGAGATGTTACAGAGAGGACCGCAAGGCTGGAGATGTTACAGAGAGGAAAGCAAGGCTGGAGATTTTAAGGAGGTAGGAAACCAAGGCTGGAGATGTTACAGAGGTTGGAAAGCAAGGCTGCAGATATTAAAGAGAGAGAAAAGCAAGGCTAGAGATGTTACAGAGATAGGAAAGCAAGGCTGCAGATGTTAGAGAGAGAGAAGCACATGGCTGGAGATGCTACACAGAGAGAGGAAAGCAAGGCAGGAGATGTTACACAGAGAGAGGAAAGCAATGCTGGAGATGTTAGAGAGAGAGAAGCGCAAGGCTGGAGATGTTACCGAGACAGAAAAGCAAGGCTGGAGATGTTTCAGAGAGAGAAAAGCAAATATGGAGATGTTACAGAGATAGAAAAGCAAGGCTGGAGATGTGACAGGGAGAAAGGAAAGCAAGGCTGGAGATGTTACAGAGAGAGAAGAGCAAGGCTGGAGATGTTACACAGAGAGAGGAAAGCAAGGCTGGAGATGTCAGAGAGATAGGAAAGCAAGGCTGGAGATGTTACAGAGAGACAGAAAAGCAAGGCTGGAGATGTTACAGAGATAGGAAAGCAAGGCTGGAGATATTAGAGAGAGACAGAAAAGCAAGGCCGGAGATGACACAGAGAGAGGAAAGCAAGGCTGAAGATATGACAGAGAGGAAGAAAAGCAAGGCTGGAGATGTTTCACAGAGATAGGAAAGCAAGGCTGGAGATATTAAAGAGAGAGGAAAGCAAGGCTGGAGATGTTGAAGAGATATAAAAGCAAGGCTGGAGATATTAAGGAGAGAGAAAAAGCAAGGCTAGAGATGTTACAGAGGTAGGAAAGCCAGGCTGGAGATGTTACAGAGAGGAAAACAAGGCTGGAGATGTTACAGAGAGGAACGCAAGGCTGGAGATGTTACAGAGGTAGGAAAGCAAGGCCGGAGATGTTACAGAGAGGAAAACAAGGCTGGAGATGTTACAGAGAGGAATGCAAGGCTGGAGATGTTACAGAGGTAGGAAAGCAAGGCCGGAGATGTTACAGAGAGGAAAACAAGGCTGGAGATGTTACAGAGAGGAAAGCAAGGCTGGAGATGTTACAGAGAGCAGAAATCAAGGCTGGAGATTATACAGAGGTAGGAAAGCAAGGCTGGAGATGTTACAGAGAGAGGAAAGCAAGGCTGGAGATGTAACAGAGTGGAAAGCAAGCCTGAAGATGTTACAGAGAGAGGAAAGCAAGGCTGGAGATGTAACAGAGTGGAAAGCAAGCCTGAAGATGTTACAGGGAGAGGAAAGCAAGGCGGGAGATGTTACAGAGAGAGGAAAGCAAGGCTGGAGATATTAAAGAGAGAGAAAAGCAAGGCTGGAGATGTTACAGAGGTAGTCAAGCAAGGCTGGAGATGTTAGAGAGAGAATGAAGCAAGGCTGGAGATATTACAGAGGTAGGAAAGCAAGGCTGGAGATGTTAGAGAGAGAAAAGCGCAAGGCTGGAGATATTACCAAGGTAGGCAAGCAAGGCCGGAGATGTTACAGAGAGGACCGCAAGGCTGGAGATGTTACAGAGAGGACCGCAAGGCTGGAGATGTTACAGAGAGGAATGCAAGGCTGGAGATTTTAAGGAGGTAGGAAACCAAGGCTGGAGATGTTACAGAGGTTGGAAAGCAAGGCTGGAGATATTAAAGAGAGAGAAAAGCAAGGCTAGAGATGTTACAGAGATAGGAAAGCAAGGCTGCAGATGTTAGAGAGAGAGAAGCACAAGGCTGGAGATGCTACACAGAGAGAGGAAAGCAAGGCTGGAGATGTTACACAGAGAGAGGAAAGCAATGCTGGAGATCTTACAGAGAGGGGAAAGCAAGGCTGGAGATGTTACAGAGACAGAAAAGCAAGGCTGGAGATGTTTCAGAGAGAGAAAAGCAAATATGGAGATGTTACAGAGATAGAAAAGCAAGGCTGGAGATGTGACAGGGAGAAAGGAAAGCAAGGCTGGAGATGTTACAGAGAGAGAAGAGCAAGGCTGGAGATGTTACACAGAGAGAGGAAAGCAAGGCTGGAGATGTCAGAGAGATAGGAAAGCAAGGCTGGAGATGTTACAGAGAGACAGAAAAGCAAGGCTGGAGATGTTACAGAGATAGAAAAGCAAGGCTGGAGATGTTAGAGAGAGACAGAAAAGCAAGGCCGGAGATGACACAGAGAGAGGAAAGCAAGGCTGAAGATATGACAGAGAGGAAGAAAAGCAAGGCTGGAGATGTTTCACAGAGATAGGAAAGCAAGGCTGGAGATATTAAAGAGAGAGGAAAGCAGGGCTGGAGAAGTTACAGAGATATAAAAGCAAGGCTGGAGATATTAAGGAGAGAGAAAAGCAAGGCTAGAGATGTTGCAGAGAGGAAAGCAAGGCTGGAGATGTTACAGAGATAGGAAAGCAAGGCTGCAGATGTTAGAGAGAGAGAAGCACAAGGCTGGAGATGCTACACAGAGAGAGGAAAGCAAGGCAGGAGATGTTACACAGAGAGAGGAAAGCAATGCTGGAGATGTTAGAGAGAGAGAAGCGCAAGGCTGGAGATGTTACCGAGACAGAAAAGCAAGGCTGGAGATGTTTCAGAGAGAGAAAAGCAAATATGGAGATGTTACAGAGATAGAAAAGCAAGGCTGGAGATGTGACAGGGAGAAAGGAAAGCAAGGCTGGAGATGTTACAGAGAGACAGAAAAGCAAGGCTGGAGATGTTACAGAGATAGGAAAGCAAGGCTGGAGATGTTAGAGAGAGACAGAAAAGCAAGGCTGGAGATGACACAGAGAGAGGAAAGCAAGGCTGAAGATATGACAGAGAGGAAGAAAAGCAAGGCTGGAGATGTTTCACAGAGATAGGAAAGCAAGGCTGGAGATATTAAAGAGAGAGGAAAGCAAGGCTGGAGATGTTGAAGAGATATAAAAGCAAGGCTGGAGATATTAAGGAGAGAGAAAAAGCAAGGCTAGAGATGTTACAGAGGTAGGAAAGCCAGGCTGGAGATGTTACAGAGAGGA